>NC_141489.1:6528552-6625336 GCF_009769465.1 Tauraco erythrolophus
AAAGAGCCAAAGCGCAAAAGCCCTTCTGTCCGGCTGCCCTCACTTTTATACTGGGCATGACGCTGCATGATATGGAATACTGATTGGCCAGTTTGGCCTCAATCTTAAGTTCCACCACAAATCACAAGGGGAATCGTGTCCCCCTTGTCCCAGCTATGCTCCCCCTTATCCCGCCGTGCTTCTGCACTCCGGCACACTGAAAAGTCCTTGGAGTCTCACGTCCAACCACAAACATCAGCTTGCTATCAGCATCCTTCTCAGAGCGAGCCTCTGAGTAAAACCAAAACACGGAGCTCTTCTAGCTGCTAAAAAGAAGAGCTAACTCTGTCCCAGCTAAAGCCAGGACAGGCCCTCAGGCCACAGCTGGGCTTCTCACAGCCCTGCAAGTTCAGAAGATGCTGGCGTATCTTCTCAGGGAGACATGCCACACACAGACACATTTGGGGTTCAAGAGTTGCCAAAGTCATGTCTCAGAGGCGGTCAGAAAGAGAATTGCCATGTTGCCTAGATCGGTCAGAGATCAGAGCTTTGCTGAAGCTGAAAGCTGCCCACTGATGGGAGAGTTCTCTGTCCAGCTGGTCCCAGGAAGCCTGCGTGGCTCTAGCAGCTCACTCAGCTCTTCAAAGTCCATGTCTGGGGCTGCAGAGCAGAGAGGGAACGTGATTTCTGCAATGGCAGAGGTCTCTGTCTTGGACTGGCAAAGGATCTCTCCCTCCAGACATTCTTTGGGGTGGGCTTTGCGGGTATCCCTGTGGGAGGTAGTTGGCATTATTGTGCTGTGGGATCCATGCTGAGCTGCAGAATCGAGGTCCCTTGTTTTCACCGTGGGTTATGTGGATATTGTGCCCAGTGGCCCTGGTGAGCTGATGGGCAATGTAGGAGGTTGTTGCTGTTTGGGCAACTCTTCTTTGCTGCTGCTCTTTGCTTTCTGGATTTCCCTGCTGCACAAAGCTTCTTCGGGGTTTCCTGAAGGCCTGTCTCTTAGAGTGTCTGCTCCGGGATGTGCCCCACAGAGCCCAAAGTTCGAAGTAAGATGGAAAACAGAAATACATGTTCCTTCCAGGAATAACACGATTACAACAACTTTCAAAAATACACAGAATCACCTTGTGGAGCCTCCATGTCTCTGTGACTGTGTGCTGAGATCTGGAGGACCTGCTCTCCCCATGCTCTGCCCATCCTTGAAGCCCTTCTCATGCAATAACCTCATGGGCTTCCCAGACCCTGCCCCATTTCTTCAGCATTGGGACCAGGCTGTACAGCTCTATCCGAGATCTTAAAGGGGGAGCAGACCACCAGGTAGAGGTGGGCCACAGGCCCTACCAGGAGAAGAGGTGGCCTTGGGGAAAGCTGCTACATGCCTTGGGAAAGGCCATGCACCATAGAGCATCTGTGGGGGCTTCGACACTTGCTGCTGTACTTGAAGTGTCCTGTCTGGTGGGACGTGGCGGTGTGTGAGAGACATGAGTGCCCTGGTGTGTGGCCTGGCCAGGCTGGTTTCAACATCAAGCTGTGGGGTCACCTTAGCCCTGCACATCTGTGTAACTGCTGGGCTGTGCAGGGAACTGTTTGGGAGCAGGGGACTTACAGATGACCTACCCTTGCCCTCGGGTACAGGTGACGCCCCCTCATTCTGGGGGAGGATGAGGCGGAGAAGATCTCAGGCTGTTTTGAAGGTTTTTTCCTCACACCATTGTCACTTCTGCATCGTCTGGGGCCATCTTCCGAATGAGCTGCTTTTCCCCAGCACACAGCTCTCCAAAGCAGGAGCAAGTCTCTTCTTCACAGGGCTTCTGAGATGCTGACCTCCTAGAACCTCCAGCACTACTGGTCTCCTCTCTAAGGGAAGGCAGTGGATGACCGCCCCATCTGCAGGACATCCTCTGAAGCCAAGGGATGGTATCAGAGCAGAAATGCTGGAATACAGGGCCTGATATTCACTGTCTGGGGAGGTGCTGAGTAGGGTCTTTCCTCAGCCCCGTGAGACAGTAACTGAAAGGGACCCCTTCTCTACCCTCTAACCCTCTCCTTCCTCTTCCGCTTGTACCCCGCCTTATGCAGAGCCACCCAAGGCAATGTCTGTCTTCCTTGGCACTATGAGACAATGTCCACCAAGAAAAGGATTCTGCAGAGGCAGAGGCTGTGATGCAGAAAATTTTAATGACTCTGAGGCAGGAAACAAGTTACCTTGTAGAGAAAGAGGCCAGAGCAGGGACAGCAGCAGCAGCTGCTGAAGATCTGCTCCATTGGTCACAATGGAGATTCCACAGGCCTGTCTTACAGAGGTAAAGGGCCAGCAGATGCCCCACTTGGGCTTTGAGGGTCTTAGACCTTAGAAGAACAGAACACAAGAAAGAGATTGGAGAGAGTGCAAGGCTGAGGAGTTTAATCTTTGGGCCATGATTTCAGAGGGCCCCAGATGCCCTCCTTTGGAAGGGCAGCAGAGGATTCTAAGCTTCTCTGAAACTGATGGCCAGGAACTCTGTCCTCAGTCCAGCATCAGCTTCTAGGTTCCTGGGGGGTCCTTGTCCAGGCTGTCACCGGTGGCTTTAGCAGGGGGGGCATCTTCTGCTACAGTAGCGGCTGGAAATGCCAGAGAGGTCAAGCGACCCAGAGTGATGGGCACTCCATCATAGCTGAGGATGCTGCCAACAGCAGCAGAGGTGGAGGAGCCCACAACAGTGTTCTGCGGGAAGGAGCTGAGGATGGGGCCGGGCAGGGCCACCACTACAGCAGGAGGCTCAATGACTACGGTGGAGTTCTGGCACTGCCTGACACAGGGCTCGTTGCAGCTGTTGGCCAGCGGTGTTGGGCCGCAGGGTCGGCATGGCAGGCACTGGTCGTAGCAGGACATGTCTCTGGTGCTGCAGAGGCACCTGGGAGAGAAGCAGGGAGGAAGCAGAGCACAGGAAAACTGTGAGCAGCAGTCATACCAGGAGTCTGTCACGCCACCACAAGCATGTCAGAGGCATCTACGAAGCCACGAGTTAGAAACTTTGCAGTGATTCAAAGAAGTTACCAGACACAGTACTGCAAGGATCACACAGGCCCAAGAGGCTGATGCCCAAACTTTTCAGAGAAGGACAAACCTCAGCCAAGTTCCACATCCTCTTTGCAAGGAAACGCAGAGTATAGCAGGGCCCAAGGAGACTGCTGCCTGTCTCTTAAATCTCCCTCAGCCAAGTCCAGGACACTCTCTGAAGAAGACCTTCACCCCTCTTTCCTCTCTCATGGCAAGCAGAACCATGACCCAGCTTGGACGGAGGAGTGCACATCTGCATGAGCAGAAAACCACATGGGAAAGGGCTTCAGACTCACCTGGTTCCGAAGTGGAAGCGAGGAGAAGTGGATGAGAGAACGAGGGGTTGGGCTGGCTTTTATGGTGGGCCCTGACCTGCCCCAGGCCCAGAGGTAGCTTCTAGAAACAGGGACGATTGCCTAAATTGCTCATGAGGAACGGAAACATCCCAGCTAATGACACGGGCTGAGTGCTTGTTTTCCTAATGCCGCCTTTTCATTTCCTGGTTTATGCCGAATACCCTTCCCCATGGAAGCTTCTTCTGAGTGTTGGGATTGAGAGGCTCCAGGATTTCTGGGGCAGGAATGTGACAGTGCTGGCAGGAGACTCAGCTCAAGTGCCGCATGGCTGCAGCGCAGGTGAGGGATGCTGTCCTGGGGGCACACTGGTGGGGTTGCCAGTGGCTGCACTGACAGGAAGGGGCCCAGCTGCTCCCAGCCCTGCAATCCTTGGCTTCCCTTGCGTGAAGACGTGCCATGTCTTCTTTCTCTGTCCCTCCGTCCCACCTCTTTCAGTGGCAACTTGCAGGGCGCAGGTGGGCTGCACTGTGGGGTTTCATTGACTCTTTAAGGTCTTTCACACCGTGAAACAGAGCAGCCTTCCCCAAGCTATGGGTATGGAGGGCTGCAAAGGTTATTTCCCCCATTTTTGCATTGCTGCTGAAAATCAAAGTTATGTGGGCCCTCTTCTACTATTGGGGTATTATGGGGTGGACAGCACAATGCTTGAAGGGAAAAATCACTTCTCCGAACGACGCACGGCTGATGAGGAGAAGATTTTTTCTTCAAAAAACCTAATTTACCATTGCCTAAGAAATGCAAAAACTTTGAGGGAAGCCTCCAGTTTGCTTAAGTATTCCCTGAACTTACCCTCTTCCACCAAGGATACATCTCCCTTGCTGCTGGTCTCAAGGACGTAAGATTCCTAAAGATTGATCTTGCTTGTAAAGGCTGAGGTAAAGAAGGCATTCAGCACCTCAGCCTCTCCACGTCCTGTGTAACCAGGCTGTGCAGCATCAGAGAAGGCCCACTCATTCAGCAGTGGCACCACATTTCCCCTAGCCTTCCTTTTGTCCTCTGTGTCCTTACAGAAGCCCTTCTTCTTGCCTTTGACATGCCTGACCAGATTCAGTTCCAGTTGGGCTTTGGCTTTCCGAACTTCACCCCTGCATGCTTGGACAGTGCCTGTGTGTTCCTCCCAGGTTACTCGTCCTTGCTTCCATCTTCTCTACGCTTCCTTCTTGTGGTTTGGTTTTGCCAGGAGCTCCTTGTTCATCTCTGCAGGCCTCCTGGCATGCTTGCCTGACTTTCTGCTCATTGGCTTGGACTGCTCTTGATTTTGGAGGAGGTGATCCCTGACTATTCACCAGATTTCTTAGGCCCCTGTTGCCTTCAGGGCTTTATCCCACAGGACTTGTCTGAGCAGATCTTTAAAGACACCAAAGTCTGCTGTCCTAAAGGCCCAGGCTGTTAGCTTGCTCCTTACCCTTCTCACTCCCCTCGCGTTCCTCACCTCCACCTTTTCATGGTCACTGCAGCTCAGGCTGCCTTTGATCTTCCCATCCCCAACAAGCCCATTCTTCTTGATATGTATGTCCTTGGTATGAGGGCCAGCAGAACACTTGCCTTTCTTTGATCCTCTGTCACTTAGGTGGTGATGTTGTCATCTGTGCATCCCAGATAACTCCTGGCTGGCTTATGTTTCTCCTGTCTTGTTCCTCTACCAGATACCACCGTTTTTGAATTCCTCATGAGAACTGGGACCTGTGAATGTGAGGCTGCTCCTATCTGCCTGTAGAAGGTCTCCTCTGCTGGTCCTTCCTGGCCAGGCAGCCTATCGCAGACACTCACTACAACGTCACCCTTACCTGGGATCTCTTTAATGCTTACCCACAAGATCTCAGTGGGCACATCGGCCATCTCTAGGCAGAGCTCCATGCACTCCAGCTGCTCTCTCACAGGAAGGGAAAGTCCCCCTACTCGTCTTTCCAGTCCCATCCTCCTCAAACAGCCTCTATCCCTCCCTTGCAACATATCAGTCACAGAAGTCATCCTACTCTGTCTCTGTGAGCTCAACGTGCTCGTAGCCCTGCAAGTGCACACAGATCGCTAACTCCTTGTGTTTACTCCCCATACTGAGTGCATTAGTGTACAGGCACTTGAGTGAGGCAGCCCAGCATGGTGACTTGCTAGAAAGTGAGCCTGTTTAAGCCCTTTTTTCTCTATCTTGTTCAAAAAACAAGGCTTGAAGGCACATGTGGCTCCTCTTTAAATTTGAGGGTGCTGAACCTCTTTGGTAGTTGCAAGCCCAAAGTGGTGCAGGAGCCTTCTGCTTCGTATTAGACTTCACCAGCTTTCACCCTGGGATTATCCCTTGTGTCTCTGCTTTTAGAAGCCTTCAAGTGGCGGTCAGTTTTTAAGTACCACCTTTTAAAAGCACGGGAGCAGGCAATGCCATTTGGTCATGAGGTAGCATGTGTGGCAGAAGACCTCATGGATCTCAGCAGGAAAAGAAATTGTGTGATCTCTGGAAGGAAGGTCAGGCTTCACAGGGAGACTACAGACCTGTGGTTCACATGTGCAGGGAGAAGATGCAAAAGTCCAAAGCGCTGTCAGAATTGCACATGGCCAGTGTTGTGTCAGACAACAAGAAAGGCTTTTTAAAGTATGTTAATGGCACGCGGAGATCCAAGGAACACTTTAGACGGATACTTGTTAAAGATGGTCACATGGCTAAGCGGGATGAAGAAGTAGGACAGGCATTCAAGGCTCTTTTTTGCTTCAGTCTTTAAGAACGCTGAAAGACCTTGGGCTATTCAGTCCTCTGAGTCGGTTGTACCATGAGTGCAGGAAGAGTGACTTCCCATTTGTGGCCACTGAAGCGGAAGGGGCCAGTTGTACCATCTGAATGTTCACAAGTCCGTGGGGCTAGATGGCATTCATACCAGCGCACTGAAGAAGCTGACAGATGTTGTAGTGAATGGGGCTGCATCTGGGCGGCGACTGGTCGCCAGTGGTGTTCCTCAGGGCTCAATTCTGGGGCCACTTCCGTTCACTACTTTTCTCAATGGTCTGCATGCAGGACTATAATGCACCAGGAGCAATTTGGCTGATGGGATCAAACTGGGAGGTGCTGTTGACTGTCTCGAGGGACAAGAGGTCCTGCAAGGGGACCTAGAGAGACTGGAGCACTGGGCTAAGATTAACACAATGAAATATAACAAGTCAAAATGGTGGGTTCTCAAATAGTCTTTCCTTTCTTTTCCTTCTATCCTTCCCTTCCCCTTGCCCAGAGGTTTCACTTACTTTAGGACTAGGGGAAGACACTGCCTGCTTCTCCACTGCAGCTGGGGTCTGGGGCTCTTCAAGCTGCCAGAGAAAATCCTGTCTATCTCCCTTTCACCTGCTCTGGTGCGGCACAGCCAGCTCACTTGCAACTGCTCACCGACTGACAAAAGTTCCTCCTTTTCCAGGAAAAAACAAGACAGAGATGGAACAGTCCTGGGAGACTCTGGAGGACTCCAGCCCTGCTGTTCAGGAAAGTGATCGAAAATGCACATCTACGGTATTGGAAGAACATGCAAGTGCTCCTAGGTCAACTAGGGCAGCACAAGCATATTTCTTCTTGGGAAAACCAGGGAAGTTTTGTATACAAAGGAGATGGCACTAAGGGGTCCATCCTGCTTCATTTAGTCCAAAGTGTCCTTCACACTTGTAGCCCATCAGAGAAGACCTGAAAGCTCCAATGTTTTAGGGAGGCTGTGGCTGCGACAAATGTTCAGCTTTCTGTCATGGATCATACGACAACTGTGGTCTCTGCAAGGAAGAGACTGAGATGTCTGGACTGTGGGAACTGCAAGAAGTGACTGAGATGACCAAGAAGCATCAGACACACCACTTAGGAAGACATCCCTAAAACTTAGTGGCACACCTTGTAAAGTTTACTGTTGAAACTCAACTATTCATAGCATCAAGGAATCATAGGATGGTTTAGGTTGGAAGGACCTTTAAAGGTCATCTAGTCCAATCCTCCCATTGCCATGGGGGATTTCTACTGGTGCAATCTTTAAACTTTGCTGTCTGTACGTATCTATTGAAACAAAAGGTTGAGTTTTTTTAAATAGCCTCTTTTAGTTTTTTAAATACTCTTTTAAATACGCTTGGTTTTGCAGTTGAGTTGCAAGTTTTATTTACAGACTATATTTATGAAAAATTGCTAAGAGAGATGCTGGCCTGCATCTTCTGAAATCTATTTTAAGGAGCTGTGGTCATGGAGTCCTATTACAAAACACATCACCAGGTGATCGTTTTGTACTGGATTGTTAAAATGCAGTATTAAAATCTGTTCAAAAGGTAATCCCTCGTTACGGTGATGTAGGAAAAAATGCACCGGTATCCACAGGCCACGGAGGGAGGGTGCTGCAGTTGCTTGCTCTGGAAAGCAATATCCATAGCCTTGTGTTTTAGAAAGGCTGTGATGCTCTCAGGAAAGAGAGAACAGTTTGGAGGCTAACCACATGAGTCAAAACACTCTGCGTATTTCTGATGTGCTAAGAAAATCACTAGCCGGTGTTCTCCAGGCTGGTTATGAGGCTGTGTATTCACCGCCACACTCCTGGTCTTGGGGAAACATGGGCCACAGGGAGCCAGTCCCTGGGGTAAGGGAAGAGAAATATTTCCCTGGTGTAGGGCTCTGCTGAGACATAACAGGAAGTGGGCAGCCTCAGACCATCTCCCATAAGGCTACCTCAGAAGCATCTGTTGTTTGTTCCCATAATCTAGGCCACAGACGTGTAGGAGGTCTCAGTGCCAGGATCAGAGGTGGGGCTGGGGCCCAGGCCAAGGCCATGCTCAAGAAACACAAGAACAAAGGTGGGCATTGCCAGATGCTGTGCTGAGGGGTGATACGGCTGCAGAGGGAAGTTGTCCCTGCTGCCCGTGCCCAGGTGTGCTGACCATAGCTCCTAGATCAGCTGGTGGAGTAAGAACTGTGAGCCATTCCCAAAGCTGTTTACCCATTCCCCATACATACTATCCATTGTGAACATCATCTTCTCATCCTCTTTCCCCAGCACACCTCTACCCAAAGCAAGAGGACCACTGTTCCCCAAGAACCTGTGGGACTGCTGATCTCCTTTGGCCTCCCACATGCCCACGGTTCCTCTCTGGAGAACAGCAGTTGTCAGAATTCTTAGTAACAGGATGTGCTCCATGGCCACGGAGCAACTTGTGAGCAGAAAGGAATCAAGGTAAGGACTGACAACCATTGGCTGTGGAGTAACTAGGGTTGTCCTCCTCAGCTTCAAGAGGCAGTGCCTGAAAGAGGACTCACTGCCCTGTGTCCCACCCTCCAAAGCCTCCAGGAGTGATGAAGAATGCCCCTGTGCCCCAACCTATTTCCTCTCCAAAGCAAAGACTTTCTTCATCAGCAGTCAGTACGCAGATGGAAAGACCATCTAAGGGACTGTCGTGGTTTTTGGACTGAGGGTCGAGACAAGAACCGAGAGGGAGCACCCACCAACCATGGTCCCGGGCAAAACATGACTCAGGCTTTCTTCATAAAACAAAACAATTTATTAACAGTTACTTAACAGGAGACAGAAGGGAACGAAAACCAGTTACTTGAGAGGAGAAAAGAGAAAACAAGGCCAGATCTTAAAACAACACCTCCCCACGCTGTTTCCTTTCGTTCCTGGCTCAACCTCCCCCCCGGCAGCGCAGGGGGAGAGGGAATGGGGAGTGCAGGTCAGTTCATCCATGTTGTGAACTACCGCTCCTTTCTTAAAGGAGGAGGAGTCTTTACACCATTTTTCCCTTGCTTCGGTGGATCCCCTATTCATGAAGAAAAAAGTCCCCAAACTTTTCCAACGTTTTGCAATCCTTCCCCATGGATTGTACCAGTTCGGGCTTTACCAGTCTCGGCCTCTTAGGGAGCTGCTGCCACTCGAGTCGGCGTGGGGCGTCCCACAGACTCCAGATGCCTCCACGACCTCGTCGTGCATTTCCATGACCATTAGTCACAGTACCTCGTCGTGCATCTCTTGCTCCACGACCTCTCCTGGGCTCATGCATCTCTTCCCGACGTGGGTTTCTCCACGGGCCTCGAGTGGGTCTCTGCTCCGCCGAGTATACTCTGGCTGCAGGGGGGCAGCCTGCCATCTTCACACCGAGCTCCATCTTGACTGACCCGGTCGTTGTGGTTGTTTTCTCTTAGATCTTAATCCCCTCTAGAGGAGCTCGGCCCAGCGGGCACCCTGGGAGCGAGGTGCTTCCCGAGACCCCATGCGGCTCCCCCGGTGCCATCTTGAGCACATGGCACCGGCCCGGGCCCGGGCAGCCGCCCGGCCGGGAGCGGGGAGCGAGGGCAGTGCCCTCCTGCTCTCTCCTCCCTCCTGAGCAAAAAGCCCTTTCCCGCCCCTTTGTCCCAACTTAAATAGGGCAATTCGCAGAGGCGCCAATTTGGCTCAACCCCCCCGGGGGGGATGGGACTCAGATCTGGTGGCACAGGGAGCAAATCCCCTCTCCTGCCACCAGAACACCCCTCCCCATCAAACTATCACAGGGACACAGGCCTGCTTGCAAAAAATTTTTAATGAGTTTACAGAAGGAAATGAGGTGGAGGTCCCCAGCGTGGGGAGAAGCAGGAACATCTCCTTTTCCAGTCAACCTGCCCCACAAAAGCAGACAGGCAAGCAGGTCACTCCAGGATTGTTTCTGGGCTCATCACAGAAGTCTTGGAGGGGAGAACAAGACCACAAAGAAAAGCAAGAAAAAGGGTGAGTGGGATATAGGAAAGGCAGATATTGGCCATGTTGTCGGAGAGCACAGGCTGACCCCTTCCAGTCTGTCCTTGCAGGGCAAGCCAGAGATGATCAGCATCTCTTAAAACACTGGCAGGATGTTTGATCCTTTATCCAGCACCATGTTCGGAGTTCCTGAGGGTCCTTCTTCAAAGCCGTTGTCAGCATCTTTAGCAGGGTCGGCATCTGCTGCCACAGTAGCGGCTGGCGATGCAGGAGAGGTCAAGCGACCCAGAGTTGATGGGCACGCCATCACAGCTGAGGATGCTGCCAACAGCAGCAGAGGTGGAGGAGCCCACAACGGTGTTCTGCGGGAAGGAGCTGAGGATGGGGCCGGGCAGGGTCACCACCACAGGAGAGGGCTGGATGACAACGGTGGAGTTCTGGCACTGCCTGACGCAGGGCTCATTGCAGCTGTTGGCCAGGGGGGTCGGGCCACAGGGCTGGCAGGGACGGCACTGATCATAGCAGGACATGTCTCTGGGTCTGGAGGTGCACCTGGGAGAGAGGGCAGGGAGGAAGCAAAACATGGAGATGCATGAAGAGCAGCCTGTCACCACACCAGGAGGGAGTCAAAGAACATGCAGGGCCTGGAGGTGAAGGATGTGCAGAGATTTATGTGGGCTTCTTGGCCTCATTCTGTCAGGACCCAGAAAGATCCACCAGCTCCTATGTGGCTGCTGCTGAGCCCTTAAACCCAGAAGCCGCCTCAGTACAGTCCCAGCTTCCCTCCATGACAAACCTTCTCCCCACTTCCCTCTCCCGTGACAGGCAGCCCCAAGATCTGGCAGAGCACAAAGCCAGTGTCAGCTGAGAGGTCCACTGGAGTGAGAGCTCCCTTTGGAGAAAGAAGAGAAGAAGAAGAGGCTTCAGACACACCTGACTCCCAAGGAGAAGGAGGCACGAGAAGTGGATGAGAGAGTGAGGACCTGGGCTGGCTTTTATCATGGACCTCTACTGCCCCAGGCGGCCAGAGGCATCCCTTGGAGAGGTGGTGATTTTCTGACAAGCTCCTCTTGAATGCAAAACATCCCAGCCAACACCATGGGCTGTGTTTTGGCTTCCTGAATTGCTGCCTTTTCCTTTCCTACTTTATGCCAGGCACATTCCCCAGTGAAGACATGTTTTGTGTTATAGGATGACAGCCCCAAGCATTTCCGGTGCAAAACGCATCAGCATGGGCAGAGGACTCATCTCACCTGCTGGAAAAGGATGTCCAGGGAAGGATACTCAAAACAGACTAAAAGAGCTGGCTTAGACAACACACACGAACACGTACACACACACAAAAATCTAGACCTCTAGTCATCTAGAATTAATTGAGAAGACTCAAGACACCCAAAGAGAGGCTGACTACCTTGCCCAGGGCCACTGCACGGATGTTGGACTTGACAGAGTCATCGTCTGCATGTGATTGTCCAGGGATTTAGGATGGCAGAGGGAAGACATATCTGTGCACAGACAGATTGGGAAGTGCAGCTGATGATTGTAACGTGCCTGGCTTGAACCCATTCACCCACACAAAAGCCCTTTCCACGCTCTCTGTCTGTCCCTCAGTACCATGGACATGGATATGGGGTTTAGCCACGGGGTGGAGGTGCTTGTAGGCTCTGGTGGCTCAGTCTGTGGCTTCACTTCTGTTGGCATGATGAAGCAAGCCCTTCACATGTGACCAGGTATGCCGGCCCTGCTGTGAGCTTGCGCTTGCTGGGGAATTGAGAGGCCATGGCTGGTCAATTGCAGGATCAGTGTCTCCAGGAAGATGATTCATTTCATTTCCCATGCACATCTACTTTGGGACAGGATAAGTCCTGTGTGTGAGCTGATGCCTCTTCACTGACTGTGGGGAAAGTCTGTAGAATCTGTTAGAGCAGGTCCAGAGGAGGGCCATCAAATGTTCAGAGGGTTGGAACACCTCTCCCATGAAGAATGGCTGAGAGAGGTGGAGTTGTTCAGCTTGGATAGTGTCTATGTCCCTTGGTTCTATTTGAGATCACATCTGGTGTGTTGTGTCTAGGTTGGGGCTCCTCAGTCCAAGAAATATATGAACGTGCTGAAACAACTCCAACAAACTCAATCAAGGGCGTTAGAGCACTGTCAAACATGACATGCTAAGGAGAAGCTGCAAGAAATGGGCCTGCCGAACTTCGAGAAGAGATGGTTCAGGGAAGACCTTCTTGATTTCTACAATTAATCAGAAGAGGCAGAGAAGATGGAATTTCTCAGCAATAAGAGATGTGGAAAGTGACAAGGAGATTTGGAGAAATCTGATTAGCGACAGGCTAAAAGAAATAGGAATTGGAATGGGTGTCCCAGGGACAGTGTGCAATCTCCATCCTGGGAGGTGTTAAGGGCTGGGCCAAGGCCCTGCAGCTGTCCCGTGTGCAGCTGGCGCTGTGCAGGCTGCTTCTTGCTGCGGGCCGGGCCGAGGGCATTTGCCGGGCGAGCAAGTGGTGCCCGTGCAGAGCCGCTGAGCAGCGGGAGCCCGGGCGAGCCCCGAGCGGCGCCGGCGCAGGGCTCAGCCCCGGGGCGGAGCTGGCGGCGGCGGAGAGGAGAGGAGGCGGCGGAGAGGAGGCGGCGGTGGCGGAGCAGAGAGCCGGGGCTGGCGGGGGGCAGCGAGGCGCGGGCGGCGGAGCGGCGGGATGCGGCGGTGCCGGGGCGCGGGGAGCGGAGCGATGCCGGTGCCGGGAGCGGAGCGGTGGCGGTGCCCGGCGCTGCCCGGCAAGGAGCGATCGCGGCCGCCGGCCCCGCTGGCTCCCGGCGACGAGCAGCGCCTTTCTGCTCTGCACGGGCAGGCGGGCAGCAGACATCCTCCTGCCCACGGGCAGCCGGGAGCCCTCGGTCCTGCCGCAGCCACCGGCCGCTGCTCACACGGACCGTCGGATGGCCAAGGGAACCCTGAGCAGGTGCTTTCCTCTGCTCCGTAAACACAGAGACTGCCGTGCGAAGGTGCTAACGCCAAACTTGACTTAGACATGGACAGCCCGAAGGTGGTTCATCTTTTGTTACTTGGTTAGAGCTCAGAGAAATACAATTTAAAACTGCATCCTGCAGCTACAGGCTTTCAGAGATATTTCAAAACGTTCCTGCTAGCGTTACAAAGTCATCCCATGGAGTCAGGAGTTCAAGCTCCACACGCACAGGAGAAGGGCATGTCGAGGTCACAAGCACCTCCAAGCGCTGCTCACAGTGGCTCAGCGTTGAGACTACGAGCTTGTTGGACAGGATTCAGAACCTTTGGAGTTGAGTGCCAGGAGACAGGGTAAAAGCATTGGGTGGACGTACTGACCGCAGCCTCAAGGGATGCCAGGTTCCTGCTGAGAAGTTCACTGAGAAGTGAGGCAGAAAGAGATTTACTAAGTTTTCCCTGGGGACAGGGACTCTTCAGCACCTTCAGGAACTCGCTCACCTGAGGAACTTCAGTAGAGGCCACTGTAAAGGCCTTTGGAATGTGAGAGCAGCTGGTTCACTAAGACTGTTAGATGAAGTCCCTTTTGCTTTAAAAGGCAATAAATAATATAAGGGAAAGTGATAAGCGAAGCACACAGAGACAACAGTTTCTCAGTAAGTGAAGAAGGAGACCAGAGCTCCTCAGGCTCTAATTGATGGGCCGCTAGGGAACTGGCCGTGCAGCTTTGAAATGAGAGAGGCTGAGCTTTGTAGGTGACCAGAAGTAAGAAGGTGAGCATGAGGATTATCAATATTTGAGGAGGCTGAGATTTGCAGGTTAAAGGAATTGACACCAGGAACATGAGGATTGTGTCTGTTTGAGGAGGAGTCTGGTAGGATTATGCAACACTTATTAAGGAATGCTTAGGGAAAGGCTCAAAAGGTGGGGGAAAGAGGACTGGGGAGGAGCAAGGAGAGGTAGTGGAAATGCCGAGGGCTGGAAACGTTCAGCCTGGGGAAGAGAAGGCTCAGGGGCGGATCTTTGCAATGTGTGTAAATAGCTGATGGGTGGGAATGAGGAGAGTCTTCTGAGTCAGGCAGACTTGGGACTCCACACCTCTGCCGCAGTGGAAAGACATCAAACTGTGACCCTTACTGTGTTCCAGTTCTGCAAGGACCAAGAGGAGGTTGTTCAGCACTGGCCCATCTTGGGGCACTGTCGTGGGTTAGGCCGCTCCAGCAACCGAAACCACACAGCCGGTCACTCCCCCTCCCCCACCCCCAGGAACGAGGGAGAGAATTAAAAGATAAACGGGATACCCGTGGGTTGAGATAAGAACAATGTAATACAGAGTGTAGATGCTCACCACCCCCTCTTATCCGCAGCCCGTCTTGTCCCGAAGCTGCAATCCCGGACGAACGCGAGGCCCCGAAATAGAGAGGGGCAGAGAGAGAGAGAGAGAGAGAGCACTCCGAGAGTGGGAGTGCTGGGAGAGAGAGAAAAAAGGCAATAGAGCAAAAGCGCAGCAAGCACGAAAGAGCCAAAGCGCAAAAGCCCTTCTGTCCGGCTGCCCCTCACTTTTATACTGGGCATGACGCTGCATGATATGGAATACTGATTGGCCAGTTTGGCCTCAATCTTAAGTTCCACCACAAATCACAAGGGGAATCGTGTCCCCCTTGTCCCAGCTATGCTCCCCCCTTATCCCGCCGTGCTTCTGCACTCCGGCACACTGAAAAGTCCTTGGAGTCTCACGTCCAACCACAAACATCAGCTTGCTATCAGCATCCTTCTCAGAGCGAGCCTCTGAGTAAAACCAAAACACGGAGCTCTTCTAGCTGCTAAAAAGAAGAGCTAACTCTGTCCCAGCTAAAGCCAGGACAGGCCCTTAGGCCACAGTTGGGCTTCTCACAGCCCTGCAAGTTCAGAAGATGCTGGCGTATCTTCTCAGGGAGACATGCCACACACAGACACATTTGGGGTTCAAGAGTTGCCAAAGTCATGTCTCAGAGGCGGTCAGAAAGAGAATTGCCATGTTGCCTAGATCGGTCAGAGATCAGAGCTTTGCTGAAGCTGAAAGCTGCCCACTGATGGGAGAGTTCTCTGTCCAGCTGGTCCCCAGGGAAGCCTGCGTGGCTCTAGCAGCTCACTCATCTCTTCAAAGTCCATGTTCTGGGGCTGCAGAAGCAGAGAGGGAAACGTGATTTCTGCAATGGCAGAGGTCTCTGTCTTGGAACTGGCAAAGGATCTCTCCTCCAGACATTCTTTGGGTGGGCTTCAAACTGGCCAAGCAGCATGCTTGCCTCAGTGGTGGTGTTCTGGATTCCAGGGCAGCACAGGCAGGCAGGAGTTCTCCATGTGGGCATGTGAAGGGAGGGACGAAGCCTGTCTGTAAAGGAGAAGGCAACGTCATGCTGAGGGTTGTGGTTAGGCTGGGTCTCTGCCTTCCCAGCCTGTGTGCCAGGCAGGAAAGCTGTTGAGACATCGATGTGTGTGACTTTTTCAGCCAAGTCCAGGCCCAGGGACTTGGGACACAGGACTGGACACTCAGCGGAAATATCCTACCTGTTTGTCTTAATCTTCTGCTTCCTTCAGCATCCACTGATGGCCAAATTAGCCCAAGGAGGGAAAATCCCTTTCTTGCCTTGCACCTAGGATTTAGCTGAAGCTTGAGCCAATGCTGGAGTGTCATGTGTCACTGCTAGAGGAGGGCAGACCAAGCACAGACGTTTCAGATGTGCTAAGAACAAGCATTTTCCCTTCCCTTCTCTGACCTTGGAGCTTTCTGAATGGACAGGGAATGGGGAGGAGGTTGAAACATCTTAGATTTGCCATTGTCCCTCACCCTGGAGGTGACCCAGAGCCACCACAGGAGGGCCAGACGCTCCAGGTTGTTCCCTGGAGACTTTGGGCAGCAGGAGAGTGGGGACCAGAGACCTGGGTGAGAGCACAGCTCGCCTTTGCGGGTATCCCTGTGGGAGGTAGTTGGCATTATTGTGCTGTGGGATCCATGCTGAGCTGCAGACTCGAGGTCCCTTGTTTTCACCGTGGGTTATGTGGATATTGTGCCCAGTGGCCCTGGTGAGCTGATGGGCAATGTAGGAGGTTGTTGCTGTTTGGGCAACTCTTCTTTGCTGCTGCTCTTTGCTTTCTGGATTTCCCTGCTGCACAAAGCTTCTTCGGGGTTTCCTGAAGGCCTGTCTCTTAGAGTGTCTGCTCCGGGATGTGCCCCACAGAGCCCAAAGTTCGAAGTAAGATGGAAAACAGAAATAACATGTTCCTTCCAGGAATAACACGATTACAACAACTTTCAAAAATACACAGAATCACCTTGTGGAGCCTCCAATGTCTCTGTGACTGTGTGCTGAGATCTGGAGGACCTGCTCTCCCCATGCTCTGCCCATCCTTGAAGCCCTTCTCATGCAATACCTCATGGGTTTTCCCAGACCCTGCCCCATTTCTTCAGCATTGGGACCAGGCTGTACAGCTCTATCCGAGATCTTAAAGGGGGAGCAGACCACCAGGTAGAGGTGGGCCACAGGCCCTACCAGGAGAAGAGGTGGCCTTGGGGAAAGCTGCTACATGCCTTGGGAAAGGCCATGCACCATAGAGCATCTGTGGGGGCTTCGACACTTGCTGCTGTACTTGAAGTGTCCTGTCTGGTGGGACGTGGCGGTGTGTGAGAGACATGAGTGCCCTGGTGTGTGGCCTGGCCAGGCTGGTTTCAACATCAAGCTGTGGGTCACCTTAGCCCTGCACATCTGTGTAACTGCTGGGCTGTGCAGGGAACTGTTTGGGAGCAGGGGACTTACAGATGACCTACCCTTGCCCTCGGGTACAGGTGACGCCCCCTCATTCTGGGGGAGGATGAGGCGGAGAAGATCTCAGGCTGTTTTGAAGGTTTTTTCTCACACCATTGTCACTTCTGCATCGTCTGGGGCCATCTTCCGAATGAGCTGCTTTTCCCAGCACACAGCTCTCCAAAGCAGGAGCAAGTCTCTTCTTCACAGGCTTCTGAGATGCTGACCTCCTAGAACCTCCAGCACTACTGGTCTCCTCTCTAAGGGAAGGCAGTGGATGACCGCCCCATCTGCAGGACATCCTCTGAAGCCAAGGGATGGTATCAGAGCAGAAATGCTGGAATACAGGGCCTGATATTCACTGTCTGGGGAGGTGCTGAGTAGGTCTTCCTCAGCCCCGTGAGACAGTAACTGAAAGGGACCCCTTCTCTACCCTCTAACCCTCTCCTTCCTCTTCCGCTTGTACCCCGCCTTATGCAGAGCCACCCAAGGCAATGTCTGTCTTCCTTGGCACTATGAGACAACGTCCACCAAGAAAAGGATTCTGCAGAGGCAGAGGCTGTGATGCAGAAAATTTTAATGACTCTGAGGCAGGAAACAAGTTCCCTTGTAGAGAAAGAGGCCAGAGCAGGGACAGCAGCAGCAGCTGCTGAAGATCTGCTCCCATTGGTCACAATGGAGATTCCACAGGCCTGTCTTACAGAGGTAAAGGGGCCAGCAGATGCCCCACTTGGGCTTTGAGGGTCTTAGACCTTAGAAGAACAGAACACAAGAAAGAGATTGGAGAGAGTGCAAGGCTGAGGAGTTAATCTTTGGCCATGATTTCAGAGGGCCCCAGATGCCCTCCTTTGGAAGGGCAGCAGAGGATTCTAAACCTCTCTGAAACTGATGGCCAGGAACTCTGTCCTCAGTCCAGCATCAGCTTCTAGGTTCCTGGGGGATCCTTGTCCAGGCTGTCACCGGTGGCTTTAGCAGGGGGGGCACCTGCTGCCACAGTAGCGGCTGGAAATGCCAGAGAGGTCAAGCGACCCAGAGGTGATGGGCACTCCATCACAGCTGAGGATGCTGCCAACAGCAGCAGAAGTGGAGGAGCCCACAACAGTGTTCTGCGGGAAGGAGCTGAGGATGGGGCCGGGCAGGGCCACCACTACAGCAGGAGGCTCAATGACTACGGTGGAGTTCTGGCACTGCCTGACACAGGGCTCGTTGCAGCTGTTGGCCAGCGGGGTTGGGCCGCAGGGTCGGCATGGCAGGCACTGGTTGTAGCAGGACATGTCTCTGGGCTGCAGAGGCACCTGGGAGAGAAGCAGGGAGGAAGCAGAGCACAGGAACATGTGAGCAGCAGTCTACCAGGAGTCTGTCACGCCACCACAAGCATGTCAGAGGCACCTACGAAGCCACGAGTTAGAAACCATGCAGTGATTCAAAAAGGTTACCAGACACAGTACTGCAAGGATCACCCAGGCCCAAGAGGCTGCTGCCAAACTTTTCAGAGAAGGACAACTTCAGCCAAGTTCCACATCCTCTTTGCAAGGAAACGCAGAGTATAGCAGGCCCAAGGAGACTGCTGCCTGTCTCTTAAAAGCTCCCTCAACCAAGTCCAGGACACTCTCTGAGGAAGACCTCCACCCCTCTTTCCTCTCTCATGACAAGCAGAACCATGACCCAGCATAGGACGGAGGAGTGCACATCTGCATGAGCAGAAAACCACATGGGGAAAGGGCTTCAGACTCACCTGGTTCCCGAAGTGGAAGCGAGAGAAGTGGATGAGAGAACAAGGGGTTGGGCTGGCTTTTATGGTGGCCCTGACCTGCCCCAGGCCCAGAGGTAGCTTCTAGAAAAGGGACGATTGCCTAAATTGCTCATGATGAATGGAAAACATCCCAGCTAATGACATGGGCTGAGTGCTTGTTTTCCTAATGCCGCCTTTTCATTTCCTGGTTTATGCCATACCCTTCCCCATGGAAGCTTCTTCTGAGTGTTGGGATTGAGAGGCTCCAGGATTTCTGGGGCAGGAATGTGACAGTGCTGGCAGGAGACTCAGCTCAAGTGCCGCATGGCTGCAGCGCAGGTGAGGGATGCTGTCCTGGGGCACACTGGTGGGGTTGCCAGTGGCTGCACTGACAGGAAGGGGCCCAGCTGCTCCCAGCCCTGCAATCCTTGGCTTCCTTGCGTGAAGACGTGCCATGTCTTCTTTCTCTTTCCCTCCGTCCCACCTCATTCCAGTGGCAACTTGCAGGGTGCAGGTGGGCTGCACTGTGGGGTTTCATTGGCTCTTTAAGTCTTTCACCCGTGAAACTGAGCAGCCTTCCCCAAGCTATGGGTATGGAGGGCTGCAAAGGTTATTTCCCCCATTTTTGCATTGCTGCTGAAAATCAAAGTTATGTGGGCCCTCTTCTACTATTGGGGTATTATGGGGTGGACAGCACAATGCTTGAAGGGAAAAAAAAAATCACTTCGCCGAACGACACACGGCTGATGAGGAGAAGATTTTTTTCTTCAAAAAACCTAATTTACCATTGCCTAAGAAATGCAAAAACTTTGAGGGAAGCCTCCAGTTTGCTTAAGTATTAGAATCATAGAATCGTTAGGGCTGGAAGGGACCTTCAAAGGTCATCTAGTCCAACCCCCCTGCAAGGAACAGGGACATCTCCAACTAGATCAGGTTGCTCAGGGCCTCATCCAACCGGGCCTTGAACGTCTCCAGGGATGGAGCATCCACCACCTCTCTGGGCAACCTGTTCCAGTGTTCCACAACTCTCATGGTAAAAAATTTTTTCCTAATATCCAACCTGAATCTACCTCCCTCTATTTTAAAACCATTACCCCTTGTCCTATCACAACTGGCCCTTCTGAACAGCCTCTCCCCATCTTTCTTGTAGGCCCCCTTGAGGTACTGGAAGACCGCTATAAGGTCACCCCGGAGCCTCCTCTTCTCCAGGCTGAACAGCCCCAACTCTTTCAGCCTGTCCTCATAGGAAAGGTGCTCCAGCCCTCTTATCATCTTCGTGGCCCTCCTCTGGACCCTCTCCAACTGGTCCATGTCCTTCTTATGTTGGGGACTCCAGAACTGGACGCAATACTCCAAGTGAGGTCTCACGAGGGCAGAGTAGAGGGGGAGAATCACCTCCCTTGACCTGCTGGCCACGCTCCTCTTGATGCAGCCCAGGACGCGGTTGGCCTTCTGGGCCGCAAGAGCACATTGCCGGCTCATATTGAGCTTCTCGTCCACCAGTACTCCCAAGTCCTTCTCCTCAGGGCTGCTCTCGATCCATTCTCCGCCCAGTCTGTATTTGTGCCTGGGATTGCCATGACCCAGATGTAGGACCTTGCACTTGGCCTGGTTAAACTTCATGAGGTTGGCACGGGCCCACCTCTCCAGCCTGTCGAGGTCCCTCTGGATGGCATCCCTCCCTTCCAGCGTGTCGACGGCACCACACAGCTTGGTGTCATCGGCGAACTTGCTGAGGGTGCACTCCATGCCACTGTCCACGTCACCGACAAAGATGTTGAAGAGGGCCGGGCCCAACACGGACCCCTGAGGGATGCCACTCGTGACCGGTCTCCACTTGGACATCGAGCCGTTGACCACTACTCTCTGAGTACGGCCATTGAGCCAATTCCTTATCCACCAAGTGGTCCATCCATCAAACCCATGACTCTCTCGTTTAGAGAGAAGAATGTCGTGCGGGACAGTGTCAAAAGCTTTGCACAAGTCCAGGTAGATGACATCCGTTGGTCGACCCTTGTCCACCGATGTTGTCACCCCATCATAAAAGGCCACCAAGTTAGTCAGGCACGATCTGCCTTTGGTGAAGCCATGTTGGCTGTCACCCACCACCTCCTTGCTCTCCATATGCCTTAGCATGGTTCCCAGGAGAATCTGCTCCATGACCTTGCCAGGCACAGAGGTGAGGCTGACCGGCCTGTAGTTGCCCTCCCAGGAGAATCTGCTCCATGACCTTGCCAGGCACAGAGGTGAGGCTGACCGGCCTGTAGTTGCCCGGGTCCTCCTTATTCCCCTTTTTAAAAATGGGGGTTATGTTCCCTCTCTTCCAGTCATCGGGGACCTCGCCAGACCGCCACGACTTCTCAAATACAATGGCCAGTGGCTTGGCAACTTCATCCGCCAGTTCCTTCAGGACCCGCGGATGGATCTCATCAGGTCCCATGGACTTGTGCACCTTCAAGTTCCTCAGATGTTCCCGAACCTGCTCTTCAAGTACAGTGGGCGGTGGTTCATCCTCACAGTCCCTGCTAGTTCTTTCCACAGCTTGGGCGGTAAGACAAGAGGCTTTATCAGTGAAGACTGAGGCAAAAAATTCATTGAGTACCTCAGCCTTCTCTATGTCGCGGGTGACCAGAGCACCAGAATCCTTCCGGAGGGGGCCTACATTCTCCTTGGACTTCCTTTTGTCCCCTACATACCTATAGAAGCATTTCTTATTGCTTTTTATATCCCTTGCCAAATTCAATTCCTTCAGGGCTTTAGCCTTCCTCACCTGATCCCTGGTCACTCGTACAGCTTCTCTGTATTCCTCCCAGGCTTCTCTGTATTCCCTGAACTTACCCTCTTCCACCAAGGATGCATCTCCCTTGCTGCTGGTCTCAAGGACGTAGGATTCCTAAAGATTGATCTTGCTTGTAAAGGCTGAGGTAAAGAAGGCATTCAGCACCTCAGCCTCTCCACGTCCTGTGTAACCAGGCTGTGCAGCATCAGAGAAGGCCCACTCATTCAGCAGTGGCACCACATTTCCCCTAGCCTTCCTTTTGTCCTCTGTGTCCTTACAGAAGCCCTTCTTCTTGCCTTTGACATGCCTGACCAGATTCAGTTCCAGTTGGGCTTTGGCTTTCCGAACTTCACCCCTGCATGCTTGGACAGTGCCTGTGTGTTCCTCCCAGGTTACTCGTCCTTGCTTCCATCTTCTCTACGCTTCCTTCTTGTGGTTTGGTTTTGCCAGGAGCTCCTTGTTCATCTCTGCAGGCCTCCTGGCATGCTTGCCTGACTTTCTGCTCATTGGCTTGGACTGCTCTTGATTTTGGAGGAGGTGATCCCTGACTATTCACCAGATTTCTTAGGCCCCTGTTGCCTTCAGGGCTTTATCCCACAGGACTTGTCTGAGCAGATCTTTAAAGACACCAAAGTCTGCTGTCCTAAAGGCCCAGGCTGTTAGCTTGCTCCTTACCCTTCTCACTCCCCTCGCGTTCCTCACCTCCACCTTTTCATGGTCACTGCAGCTCAGGCTGCCTTTGATCTTCCCATCCCCAACAAGCCCATTCTTCTTGATATGTATGTCCTTGGTATGAGGGCCAGCAGAACACTTGCCTTTCTTTGATCCTCTGTCACTTAGGTGGTGATGTTGTCATCTGTGCATCCCAGATAACTCCTGGCTGGCTTATGTTCTCCTGTCTTGTTCCTCTACCAGATACCACCGTTTTTGAATTTCCTCATGAGAACTGGGACCTGTGAATGTGAGGCTGCTCCTATCTGCCTGTAGAAGTTCTCCTCTGCTGGTCCTTCCTGGCCAGGCAGCCTATCGCAGACACTCACTACAACGTCACCCTTACCTGGGATCTCTTTAATGCTTACCCACAAGATCTCAGTGGGCACATCGGCCATCTCTAGGCAGAGCTCCATGCACTCCAGCTGCTCTCTCACAGGAAGGGAAAGTCCCCCTACTCGTCTTTCCAGTCCATCCTCCTCAAACAGCCTCTATCCCTCCCTTGCAACATATCAGTCACAGAAGTCATCCTACTCTGTCTCTGTGAGCTCAACGTGCTCGTAGCCCTGCAAGTGCACACAGATCGCTAACTCCTTGTGTTTACTCCCCATACTGAGTGCATTAGTGTACAGGCACTTGAGTGAGGCAGCCCAGCATGGTGACTTCCTAGAAAGGGTTTTAGGGACTTCTCCACGATGATGCCTTGTAGACACTTCCTTGCCTACATGCAACTGCTAGAGGTGAGCCTGTTTAAGCCCTTTTTTCTCGATCTTGTTCAAAAAACAAGGCTTGAAGGCACATGTGGCTCCTCTTTAAATTTGAGGGTGCTGAACCTCTTTGGTAGTTGCAAGCCCAAAGTGGTGCATGAGCCTTCTGCTTCGTATTAGACTTCACCAGCTTTCACCCTGGGATTATCCCTTGTGTCTCTGCTTTTAGAAGCCTTCAAGTGGCGGTCAGTTTTTAAGTACCACCTTTTAAAAGCACGGGAGCAGGCAATGCCATTTGGTCATGAGGTAGCATGTGTGGCAGAAGACCTCATGGATCTCAGCAGGAAAAAGAAATTGTGTGATCTCTGGAAGGAAGGTCAGGCTTCACAGGGAGACTACAGACCTGTGGTTCACATGTGCAGGGAGAAGATGCAAAAGTCCAAAGCGCTGTCAGAATTGCACATGGCCAGTGTTGTGTCAGACAACAAGAAAGGCTTTTTAAAGTATGTTAATGGCACGCGGAGATCCAAGGAACACTTTAGACGGATACTTGTTAAAGATGGTCACATGGCTAAGCGGGATGAAGAAGTAGGACAGGCATTCAAGGCTCTTTTTTGCTTCAGTCTTTAAGAACGCTGAAAGACCTTGGGCTATTCAGTCCTCTGAGTCGGTGTACCATGAGTGCAGGAAGAGTGACTTCCCATTTGTGGCCACTGAAGCGGAAGGGGCCAGTTGTACCATCTGAATGTTCACAAGTCCGTGGGGCTAGATGGCATTCATACCAGCGCACTGAAGAAGCTGACAGATGTTGTAGTGAATGGGGCTGCATCTGGGCGGCGACTGGTCGCCAGTGGTGTTCCTCAGGGCTCAATTCTGGGGCCACTTCCGTTCACTACTTTTCTCAATGGTCTGCATGCAGGACTATAATGCACCAGGAGCAATTTGGCTGATGGGATCAAACTGGGAGGTGCTGTTGACTGTCTCGAGGGACAAGAGGTCCTGCAAGGGGACCTAGAGAGACTGGAGCACTGGGCTAAGATTAACACAATGAAATATAACAAGTCAAAATGGTGGGTTCCGCACGCAGGGTGGAGGAACGCTGAGCACAAGTATGAACTAGGAGAGGAGTGGCTGAAGGGCAGCCCTGCAGAAAGGGGTCTGGGGGTGCTGGATGGCAGCAGGCTCGATACAACCAGCCAGTCAAAAGAGGTGATTGTTTCGCTGCATTTAGTGCTAGCGCGGCCTCACCTTGGGCACTGTGTGCTGTGCTGGGCCTCACAATTTAAGAAGGCTGGGAAGGTCCTTGAATGCAAGGACCAGGAGGGCTGGTGAAATGGCTGGAAGTTATGCTCTACAAGGAACAGCTAAGGATTTTGAGTTTGCCTAGTTTGGAGAAGAAGAGGCCGGGGGATGACCTCATTGCTCTCTACAGTTTGCTGAGGAGGGGAAGTGGAGAGGGAGATGCTGATCTCTTCTCCCTGGCATCCAGTGACAGGACACTTGGGAAGGGTTCAAAGCTGCATCAGGGGAGATTCAAATTAACATTAGGAAGCATTTCTTTAGCAAGAGAATGGTCAAAGACTGGAACAAGCTTTCCGGAGAAGCGGTCGATGCCCCGTGCCTGTCAGTGTTTAAGAGATAGATGGACAATGCCCTCGATAACGCACTTTAATTTTTGGACAGCCTTGGAGTTGTCAGGCTGTGGGACTAAATGATTATGTAAGTCCCTTCAAAGTTAAAATCTTTCTCTTTTCTCTTCTCTTCTCTTCTCTTCTCTTCTCTTCTCTTCTCTTCTCTTCTCTTCTCTTCTCTTCTCTTCTCTTCTCTTCTCTTCTCTTCTCTTCTCTTCTCTTCTCTTTTCTCTTTTCTCTTCTCTTCTCTTTTTACTGGATTCTCAAATAGTCTTTCCTTTCTTTTCCTTCTATCCTTCCCTTCCCCTTGCCCAGAGGTTTCACTTACTTTAGGACTAGGGGAATACACTGCCTGCTTCTCCACTGCAGCTGGGGTCTGGGGCTCTTCAAGCTGCCAGAGAAAATCCTGTCTATCTCCCTTTCACCTGCTCTGGTGCGGCACAGCCAGCTCACTTGCAACTGCTCACCGACTGACAAAAGTTCCTCCTTTTCCAGGAAAAAACAAGACAGAGATGGAACAGTCCTGGGAGACTCTGGAGGACTCACTGGTCTTGGGGAAACATGGGCCACAGGGAGCCAGTCCCTGGGGTAAGGGAAGAGAAATATTTCCCTGGTGTAGGGCTCTGCTGAGACATAACAGGAAGTGGGCAGCCTCAGACCATCTCCCATAAGGCTACCTCAGAAGCATCTGTTGTTTGTTCCCATAATCTAGGCCACAGACGTGTAGGAGGTCTCAGTGCCAGGATCAGAGGTGGGGCTGGGGCCCAGGCCAAGGCCATGCTCAAGAAACACAAGAACAAAGGTGGGCATTGCCAGATGCTGTGCTGAGGGGTGATACGGCTGCAGAGGGAAGTTGTCCCTGCTGCCCGTGCCCAGGTGTGCTGACCATAGCTCCTAGATCAGCTGGTGGAGTAAGAACTGTGAGCCATTCCCAAAGCTGTTTACCCATTCCCCATACATACTATCCATTGTGAACATCATCTTCTCATCCTCTTTCCCCAGCACACCTCTACCCAAAGCAAGAGGACCACTGTTCCCCAAGAACCTGTGGGACTGCTGATCTCCTTTGGCCTCCCACATGCCCACGGTTCCTCTCTGGAGAACAGCAGTTGTCAGAATTCTTAGTAACAGGATGTGCTCCATGGCCACGGAGCAACTTGTGAGCAGAAAGGAATCAAGGTAAGGACTGACAACCATTGGCTGTGGAGTAACTAGGGTTGTCCTCCTCAGCTTCAAGAGGCAGTGCCTGAAAGAGGACTCACTGCCCTGTGTCCCACCCTCCAAAGCCTCCAGGAGTGATGAAGAATGCCCCTGTGCCCCAACCTATTTCCTCTCCAAAGCAAAGACTTTCTTCATCAGCAGTCAGTACGCAGATGGAAAGACCATCTAAGGGACTGTCGTGGTTTTTGGACTGAGGGTCGAGACAAGAACCGAGAGGGAGCACCCACCAACCATGGTCCCGGGCAAAACATGACTCAGGCTTTCTTCATAAAACAAAACAATTTATTAACAGTTACTTAACAGGAGACAGAAGGGAACGAAACCAGTTACTTGAGAGGAGAAAAGAGAAAACAAGGCCAGATCTTAAAACAACACCTCCCCACGCTGTTTCCTTTCGTTCCTGGCTCAACCTCCCCCCCGGCAGCGCAGGGGGAGAGGGAATGGGGAGTGCAGGTCAGTTCATCCATGTTGTGAACTACCGCTCCTTTCTTAAAGGAGGAGGAGTCTTTACACCATTTTTCCCTTGCTTCGGTGGATCCCCTATTCATGAAGAAAAAAGTCCCCAAACTTTTCCAACGTTTTGCAATCCTTCCCCATGGATTGTACCAGTTCGGGCTTTACCAGTCTCGGCCTCTTAGGGAGCTGCTGCCACTCGAGTCGGCGTGGGGCGTCCCACAGACTCCAGATGCCTCCACGACCTCGTCGTGCATTTCCATGACCATTAGTCACAGTACCTCGTCGTGCATCTCTTGCTCCACGACCTCTCCTGGGCTCATGCATCTCTTCCCGACGTGGGTTTCTCCACGGGCCTCGAGTGGGTCTCTGCTCCGCCGAGTATACTCTGGCTGCAGGGGGGCAGCCTGCCATCTTCACACCGAGCTCCATCTTGACTGACCCGGTCGTTGTGGTTGTTTTCTCTTAGATCTTAATCCCCTCTAGAGGAGCTCGGCCCAGCGGGCACCCTGGGAGCGAGGTGCTTCCCGAGACCCCATGCGGCTCCCCCGGTGCCATCTTGAGCACATGGCACCGGCCCGGGCCCGGGCAGCCGCCCGGCCGGGAGCGGGGAGCGAGGGCAGTGCCCTCCTGCTCTCTCCTCCCTCCTGAGCAAAAAGCCCTTTCCCGCCCCTTTGTCCCAACTTAAATAGGGCAATTCGCAGAGGCGCCAATTTGGCTCAACCCCCCCGGGGGGGATGGGACTCAGATCTGGTGGCACAGGGAGCAAATCCCCTCTCCTGCCACCAGAACACCCCTCCCCATCAAACTATCACAGGGACACAGGCCTGCTTGCAAAAAATTTTTAATGAGTTTACAGAAGGAAATGAGGTGGAGGTCCCCAGCGTGGGGAGAAGCAGGAACATCTCCTTTTCCAGTCAACCTGCCCCACAAAAGCAGACAGGCAAGCAGGTCACTCCAGGATTGTTTCTGGGCTCATCACAGAAGTCTTGGAGGGGAGAACAAGACCACAAAGAAAAGCAAGAAAAAGGGTGAGTGGGATATAGGAAAGGCAGATATTGGCCATGTTGTCGGAGAGCACAGGCTGACCCCTTCCAGTCTGTCCTTGCAGGGCAAGCCAGAGATGATCAGCATCTCTTAAAACACTGGCAGGATGTTTGATCCTTTATCCAGCACCATGTTCGGAGTTCCTGAGGGTCCTTCTTCAAAGCCGTTGTCAGCATCTTTAGCAGGGTCGGCATCTGCTGCCACAGTAGCGGCTGGCGATGCAGGAGAGGTCAAGCGACCCAGAGTTGATGGGCACGCCATCACAGCTGAGGATGCTGCCAACAGCAGCAGAGGTGGAGGAGCCCACAACGGTGTTCTGCGGGAAGGAGCTGAGGATGGGGCCGGGCAGGGTCACCACCACAGGAGAGGGCTGGATGACAACGGTGGAGTTCTGGCACTGCCTGACGCAGGGCTCATTGCAGCTGTTGGCCAGGGGGGTCGGGCCACAGGGCTGGCAGGGACGGCACTGATCATAGCAGGACATGTCTCTGGGTCTGGAGGTGCACCTGGGAGAGAGGGCAGGGAGGAAGCAAAACATGGAGATGCATGAAGAGCAGCCTGTCACCACACCAGGAGGGAGTCAAAGAACATGCAGGGCCTGGAGGTGAAGGATGTGCAGAGATTTATGTGGGCTTCTTGGCCTCATTCTGTCAGGACCCAGAAAGATCCACCAGCTCCTATGTGGCTGCTGCTGAGCCCTTAAACCCAGAAGCCGCCTCAGTACAGTCCCAGCTTCCCTCCATGACAAACCTTCTCCCCACTTCCCTCTCCCGTGACAGGCAGCCCCAAGATCTGGCAGAGCACAAAGCCAGTGTCAGCTGAGAGGTCCACTGGAGTGAGAGCTCCCTTTGGAGAAAGAAGAGAAGAAGAAGAGGCTTCAGACACACCTGACTCCCAAGGAGAAGGAGGCACGAGAAGTGGATGAGAGAGTGAGGACCTGGGCTGGCTTTTATCATGGACCTCTACTGCCCCAGGCGGCCAGAGGCATCCCTTGGAGAGGTGGTGATTTTCTGACAAGCTCCTCTTGAATGCAAAACATCCCAGCCAACACCATGGGCTGTGTTTTGGCTTCCTGAATTGCTGCCTTTTCCTTTCCTACTTTATGCCAGGCACATTCCCCAGTGAAGACATGTTTTGTGTTATAGGATGACGGCCCCAAGCATTTCCGGTGCAAAACGCATCAGCATGGGCAGAGGACTCATCTCACCTGCTGGAAAAGGATGTCCAGGGAAGGATACTCAAAACAGACTAAAGAGCTGGCTTAGACAACACACACGAACACGTACACACACACAAAAATCTAGACCTCTAGTCATCTAGAATTAATTGAGAAGACTCAAGACACCCAAAGAGAGGCTGACTACCTTGCCCAGGGCCACTGCACGGATGTTGGACTTGACAGAGTCATCGTCTGCATGTGATTGTCCAGGGATTTAGGATGGCAGAGGGAAGACATATCTGTGCACAGACAGATTGGGAAGTGCAGCTGATGATTGTAACGTGCCTGGCTTGAACCCATTCACCCACACAAAAGCCCTTTCCACGCTCTCTGTCTGTCCCTCAGTACCATGGACATGGATATGGGGTTTAGCCACGGGGTGGAGGTGCTTGTAGGCTCTGGTGGCTCAGTCTGTGGCTTCACTTCTGTTGGCATGATGAAGCAAGCCCTGCACATGTGACCAGGTATGCCGGCCCTGCTGTGAGCTTGCGCTTGCTGGGGAATTGAGAGGCCATGGCTGGTCAATTGCAGGATCAGTGTCTCCAGGAAGATGATTCATTTCATTTCCCATGCACATCTACTTTGGGACAGGATAAGTCCTGTGTGTGAGCTGATGCCTCTTCACTGACTGTGGGGAAAGTCTGTAGAATCTGTTAGAGCAGGTCCAGAGGAGGGCCATCAAATGTTCAGAGGGTTGGAACACCTCTCCCATGAAGAATGGCTGAGAGAGGTGGAGTTGTTCAGCTTGGATAGTGTCTATGTCCCTTGGTTCTATTTGAGATCACATCTGGTGTGTTGTGTCTAGGTTGGGGCTCCTCAGTCCAAGAAATATATGAACGTGCTGAAACAACTCCAACAAACTCAATCAAGGGCGTTAGAGCACTGTCAAACATGACATGCTAAGGAGAAGCTGCAAGAAATGGGCCTGCCGAACTTCGAGAAGAGATGGTTCAGGGAAGACCTTCTTGCTTTCTACAATTACTCAATCAGAAGAGGCAGAGAAGATGGAATTTCTCAGCAATAAGAGATGTGGAAAGTGACAAGGAGATTTGGAGAAATCTGATTAGCGACAGGCTAAAAGAAATAGGAATTGGAATGGGTGTCCCAGGGACAGTGTGCAATCTCCATCCTGGGAGGTGTTAAGGGCTGGGCCAAGGCCCTGCAGCTGTCCCGTGTGCAGCTGGCGCTGTGCAGGCTGCTTCTTGCTGCGGGCCGGGCCGAGGGCATTTGCCGGGCGAGCAAGTGGTGCCCGTGCAGAGCCGCTGAGCAGCGGGAGCCCGGGCGAGCCCCGAGCGGCGCCGGCGCAGGGCTCAGCCCCGGGGCGGAGCTGGCGGCGGCGGAGAGGAGAGGAGGCGGCGGAGAGGAGGCGGCGGTGCCGGAGCAGAGAGCCGGGGCTGGCGGGGGGCAGCGAGGCGCGGGCGGCGGAGCGGCGGGATGCGGCGGTGCCGGGGCGCGGGGCTGGCGGGGCTGGCCGCGGTGCTGCTGGGTGCGCGGGGCTGGCGGGGGCCGGGGCCGTGCCAGGGTTTTCCCCGGGGGAGCCCAGCGCCAGCTCTTCCCTCTCCTTCTTCAACGTGTCTGTCACCTTTCCTTTCCTCTCTGCCCTTTCCCGTCCTCCTTTCCCAGCTCTCTTGAGTCTCCGCTGGGTAGTCTCCATTCCCACCATCTCTGTCGTTACTAGGTAGCTTCCGTATCCTCCTGTTATTCCATGCACTCACTGTTAATTGACTCTGTGAATTCAGCCGTCGTTACTGCCCTGATTTCAGCCCTCTTTCACTGTAACACCCACTCTTGCTCTCTGCTCTTCATCTCTTCATTCCTCCATCCACCTCTCTTTTTCCCATCTTTCCAGGGCCCTATCAGCTCTAAAAACCTCTTCCTGCTCTTTCAGAACCCTCTGTCATCTCTTCCTCTGCTTCCTTCATATCTGTAGACACAAGTTGGCTTTCCTGCACCTCTCCATTACTCCATACATCCTCCCATTCCCTCTGCATTCAGCATCTATTCTTGTTCTGAATTCAGCCCTCCATCCTTTGCTGTAACACACCCATTATTCTGTGACCTTATTCCCTCTTCAGCCAGCCATCCATGTATCTGACTTTCATTCCATTTCTGCATGTATCAATTCCAAATTCCTCTCCGGCCTTCTCCCCTCGCTACACACACCGCAGGACCACTCTCAATCCCTGTTGGACTATATGTCTCCTTCTGCTCCAGTCTGGTTCTGTCTCACTGCCACTCTTCCTAATCTTTTCATTGGGAGAAGAGAAGTTCGGTGATCTTTGGCCTTTCCTTCTCCTTTCTCGGCAGTGGCTGCGGGCAGAGCCCAGGTGCAGCAGGAGCCGTCGGCAGAGACCACCGAGGGCACCGGCATCAGCATCAACTGCTCACACCCCAACATACAGTCAACCGACTTCATCCACTGGTACCGGCAGCTCCCGGGCCGAGGCCCCGCATTCCTCGCGCTCGGTCACAAAGGGTCCAAGGAGGTGCCGGAGCCGCCGGGGCGGCTGTCGGTGTTGCCAGACCGCCGGTCCAGCGCCCTGTGGCTCGCCCGGCCCCGGCGCGGGGACGCGGCGGTGTATTACTGCGCGCTGGGAGACACGGGGAGAGGAGCCGGGGCTGCGGCCGGGCACGAACCGCGGCGGGCGGGGCCGGGCGGCTGTGTCGGGGGCGGGGGGGCAGCCCCGGCCGGGCCCGCCAGGGGGCGCTGCCGCTCCGCCCGCCGGGGCCGCCTCGCCCCGCCCGGCCCCGCCCGGCCCCGGCCCCGCTTCTGCCGTCGGCACCGGCACCGACGGGGCCCCGCAGCCCCGGGAGTTCCCCCCTCGGCGGCTGCGGAGCCCTTCACCGGGCAGGAACCTTCTCCCGCCCCTCACCGCCGCTCAGCCCCCCACTCCCACCGGCACGCAGACGGGAATCCCCCGCGACGGTGGCGGCGGCGGCGGCGGGGCAGCAATGGCGAGCGGAGCGGTGGCGGTGCCCGGCGCTGCCCGGCAAGGAGCGATCGCGGCCGCCGGCCCCGCTGGCTCCCGGCGACGAGCAGCGCCTTTCTGCTCTGCACGGGCAGGCGGGCAGCAGACATCCTCCTGCCCACGGGCAGCCGGGAGCCCTCGGTCCTGCCGCAGCCACCGGCCGCTGCTCACACGGACCGTCGGATGGCCAAGGGAACCCTGAGCAGGTGCTTTCCTCTGCTCCGTAAACACAGGGACTGCCGTGCGAAGGTGCTAACGCCAAACTTGACTTAGACATGGACGGCCCGAAGGTGGTTCATCTTTTGTTACTTGGTTAGAGCTCAGAGAAATACAATTTAAAACTGCATCCTGCAGCTACAGGCTTTCAGAGATATTTCAAAACGTTCCTGCTAGCGTTACAAAGTCATCCCATGGAGTCAGGAGAAGAAGGTGAGCATGAGGATTATCAATATTTGAGGAGGCTGAGATTTGCAGGTTAAAGGAATTGACACCAGGAACATGAGGATTGTGTCTGTTTGAGGAGGAGTCTGGTAGGATTATGCAACACTTATTAAGGAATGCTTAGGGAAAGGCTCAAAAGGTGGGGGAAAGAGGACTGGGGAGGAGCAAGGAGAGGTAGTGGAAATGCCGAGGGCTGGAAACGTTCAGCCTGGGGAAGAGAAGGCTCAGGGGCGGATCTTTGCAATGTGTGTAAATAGCTGATGGGTGGGAATGAGGAGAGTCTTCTGAGTCAGGCAGACTTGGGACTCCACACCTCTGCCGCAGTGGAAAGACATCAAACTGTGACCCTTACTGTGTTCCAGTTCTGCAAGGACCAAGAGGAGGTTGTTCAGCACTGGCCCATCTTGGGGCACTGTCGTGGGTTAGGCCGCTCCAGCAACCGAAACCACACAGCCGGTCACTCCCCCTCCCCACCCCCAGGAACGAGGGAGAGAATTAAAAGATAAACGGGATACCCGTGGGTTGAGATAAGAACAATTTAATACAGATGATTTAATACAGAGTGTAGATGCTCACCACCCCCTCTTATCCGCAGCCCGTCTTGTCCCGAAGCTGCAGTCCCGGACGAACGCAAGGCCCCGAAATAGAGGGGGGCAGAGAGAGAGAGAGAGAGAGAGAGAGAGCACTCCGAGAGTGGGAGTGCTGGGAGAGAGAGAAAAAAGGCAATAGAGCCAAAGCGCAAAAGCCCTTCTGTCCGGCTGCCCCTCACTGTTATACTGGGCATGACGCTGCATGATATGGAATGCTGATTGGCCAGTTTGGCCTCAATCTTAAGTTCCACCACAAATCACAAGGGGAATTGTGGCCCCTTGTCCCGACCATGCTCCCCCCTTATCCCACCGTGCTTCTGCACTCCGGCACACTGAAAAGTCCTTGGAGTCTCACGTCCAACCACAAACATCAGCTTGCTATCAGCATTCTTCTCAGAGCGAGCCTCTGAGTAAAACCAAAACACGGAGCTCTTCTAGCTGCTAAAAAGAAGAGCTAACTGTCCCAGCTAAAGCCAGGACAGGCCCTTAGGCCACAGTTGGGCTTCTCACAGCCCTGCAAGTTCAGAAGATGCTGGCGTATCTTCTCAGGGAGACATGCCACACACAGACACATTTGGGGTTCAAGAGTTGCCAAAGTCATGTCTCAGAGGCGGTCAGAAAGAGAATTGCCATGTTGCCTAAAGGGGTGAAGGTCTGAGGTTTGCTGAAGCTGAAAGCTGCCCACTGATGGGAGAGTTCTCTGTCCAGCTGGTCCCCAGGGAAGCCTGCGTGGCTCTAGCAGCTCACTCAGCTCTTCAAAGTCCATGTTCTGGGGCTGCAGAAGCAGAGAGGGAAACGTGATTTCTGCAATGGCAGAGGTCTCTGTCTTGGAACTGGCAAAGGATCTCTCCTCCAGACATTCTTTGGGTGGGCTTCAAACTGGCCACACAGCATGCTTGCCTCAGAGGTGGTGTTCTGGATTCCAGGGCAGCACAGGCAGGCAGGAGTTCTCCATGTGGGCATGTGAAGGGAGGGACGAAGCCTGTCTGTAAAGGAGAAGGCAACGTCATGCTGAGGGTTGTGGTTAGGCTGGGTCTCTGCCTTCCCAGCCTGTGTGCCAGGCAGGAAAGCTGTTGAGACATCGATGCGTGTGACTTTTTCAGCCAAGTCCAGGCCCAGGGACTTGGGACACAGGACTGGACACTCAGCGGAAATATCCTACCTGTTTGTCTTAATCTTCTGCTTCCTTCAGCATCCACTGATGGCCAAATTAGCCCAAGGAGGGAAAATCCCTTTCTTGCCTTGCACCTAGGATTTAGCTGAAGCTTGAGCCAATGCTGGAGTGTCATGTGTCACTGCTAGAGGAGGGCAGACCAAGCACAGACGTTTCAGATGTGCTAAGAACAAGCATTTTCCCTTCCCTTCTCTGACCTTGGAGCTTTCTGAATGGACAAGGAATGGGGAGGAGGTTGAAACATCTTAGATTTGCCATTGTCCCTCACCCTGGAGGTGACCCAGAGCCACCACAGGAGGGCCAGACGCTCCAGGTTGTTCCCTGGAGACTTTGGGCAGCAGGAGAGTGGGGACCAGAGACCTGGGTGAGAGCACAGCTCGCCTTTGCGGGTATCCCTGTGGGAGGTAGTTGGCATTATTGTGCTGTGGGATCCATGCTGAGCTGAGGTCTTGTGTTCCCTTGTTTTCACCGTGGGTTATGTGGATATTGTGCCCAGTGGCTCTGGTGAGCTGATGGGCAATGTAGGAGATTGTTGCTGTTTGGGCAATACTTCTTTGCTGCTGCTCTTTGCTTTCTGGATTTCCCTGCTGCACAAAGCTTCTTCGGGGTTTCCTGAAGGCCTGTCTCTTAGAGTGTCTGCTCCGGGATGTGCCCCACAGAGCCCAAAGTTCGAAGTAAGATGGAAAACAGAAATAACATGTTCCTTCCAGGAATAACACGATTACAACAACTTTCAAAAATACACAGAATCACCTTGTGGAGCCTCCAATGTCTCTGTGACTGTGTGCTGAGATCTGGAGGACCTGCTCTCCCCATGCTCTGCCCATCCTTGAAGCCCTTCTCATGCAATACCTCATGGGCTTTCCCAGACCCTGCCCCATTTCTTCAGCATTGGGACCAGGCTGTACAGCTCTATCCGAGATCTTAAAGGGGGAGCAGACCACCAGGCAGAGGTGGGCCACAGGCCCTACCAGGAGAAGAGGTGGCCTTGGGAAAGCTGCTACATGCCTTGGGAAAGGCCATGCACCATAGAGCATCTGTGGGGGCTTCGACACTTGCTGCTGTACTTGAAGTGTCCTGTCTGGTGGGACGTGGCGGTGTGTGAGAGACATGAGTGCCCTGGTGTGTGGCCTGGCCAGGCTGGTTTCAACATCAAGCTGTGGGTCACCTTAGCCCTGCACATCTGTGTAACTGCTGGGCTGTGCAGGGAACTGTTTGGGGGCAGGGGACTTACAGATGACCTACCCTTGCTACTCTTGCCCTTGGGTACAGGTGACGCCCCCTCATTCTGGGGGAGGATGAGGCAGAGGAGATCTCAGGCTGTTTCGAAGGCTTTTTCTCACACCATTGTCACTCCTGCATCGTCTGAGGCCATCTTCTGAATGAGCCGCTTTTCCCAGCACACAGCTCTCCAAAGCAGGAGCAAGTCTCTTCTTCACAGGCTTCTGAGATGCTGACCTCCCAGAACCTCCAGCACTACTGGTCTCCTCTCCAAGGGAAGGCAGTGGATGACCTCCCCATCTGCAGGACATCCTCTGAAGCCAAGGGACGGTATCTGAGCAGAGATGCTGGAATACAGGGCCTGATATTCACTGTCTGGGGAGGTGCTGAGTAGGTCTTCCTCAGCCCCGTGAGACAGTAACTGAAAGGGACCCCTTCTCTACCCTCTAACCCTCTCCTTCCTCTTCCGCTTGTACCCCCACCTTATGCAGAGCCACCCAAGGCAATGTCTGTCTTCCTTGGCACTATGAGACAATGTCCACCAAGAAAAGGATTCTGCAGAGGCAGAGGCTGTGATGCAGAAAATTTTAATGACTCTGAGGCAGGAAACAAGTTCCCTTGTAGAGAAAGAGGCCAGAGCAAGGGGAGCAGCAGCAGCTGCTGAAGATCTGCTCCCATTGGTCACAATGGAGATTCCACAGGCCTGTCTTACAGAGGTAAAGGGGCCAGCAGATGCCCCACTTGGGCTTTGAGGGTCTTAGACCCAGAAGAACAGAAGACAAGAAAGAGACTGGAGAGAGTGCAAGGCTGAGGAGTTAATCTTCAGCCATGATTTCAGAGGGCCCCAGATGCCTTCTATTGGAAGGGCAGCAAAGGATTCTAAGCCTCTCTGAAACTGATGGCCAGGAACTCTGTCCTCAGTCCAGCATCAGCTTCTAGGTTCCCGGGGGTTCTTGTCCAGGCTGTCACCGGTGGCTTTAGCATGGGGGGCACCTTCTGCCACAGTAGCGGCTGGAAATGCCAGAGAGGTCAAGCGACCCAGAGGTGATGGGCACTCCATCACAGCTGAGGATGCTGCCAACAGCAGCAGAGGTGGAGGAGCCCACAACAGTGTTCTGCGGGAAGGAGCTGAGGATGGGGCCGGGCAGGGCCACCACTACAGCAGGAGGCTCAATGACTACGGTGGAGTTCTGGCACTGCCTGACACAGGGCTCGTTGCAGCTGTTGGCCAGCGGGGTTGGGCCGCAGGGTCGGCATGGCAGGCACTGGTTGTAGCAGGACATGTCTCTGGGTCTGGAGGTGCACCTGGGAGAGAAGCAGGGAGGAAGCAGAGCACAGGAACATGTGAGCAGCAGTCTACCAGGAGTCTGTCACGCCACCACAAGCATGTCAGAGGCACCTACGAAGCCACGAGTTAGAAACTTTGCAGTGATTCAAAGAGGTTACCAGACACAGTACTGCAAGGATCACCCAGGCCCAAGAGGCTGCTGCCAAACTTTTCAGAGAAGGACAACCTCAGCCAAGTTCCACATCCTCTTTGCAAGGAAACGCAGAGTATACCAGGCCCAAGGAGACTGCTGCCTGTCTCTTAAAAATAAAAGCTCCCCCAGTCAAGTCCAGGACACTCTCTGAGGAAGACCTTCACCCCTCTTTCCTCTCTCATGGCAAGCAGAACCATGACCCAGCATAGGACGGAGGAGTGCACATCTGCATGAGCAGAAAGCCACATGGGGAAAGGGCTTCAGACTCACCTGGTTCCTGAAGTGGAAGCGAGAGAAGTGGATGAGAGAACGAGGGGTTGGGCTGGCTTTTATGGTGGCCCTGACCTGCCCCAGGCCCAGAGGTAGCTTCTAGAAAAGGGACGATTGTCTAAGTTGCTCATGATGAACGGAAAACCTCCCAGCTAATGACACGGGCTGAGTGCTGGTTTTCCTAATGCCGCCTTTTCATTTCCTGGTTTATACCATACCCTTCCACATGGAAGATTCTTCTGAGTGTTGGGATTGAGAGGCCCCAGGATTTCTGGGGCAGGAATGTGACAGTGCTGGCAGGAGACTCAGCTCAAGTGCCGCATGGGTGCAGCGCAGGTGAGTGATGTTGTCCTGGGGCACACTGGTGGGGTTGCCAGTGGCTGCACTGACAGGAAGGGGCCCAGCTGCTCCCAGCCCTGCAATCCTTGGCTGGTCACCCGAGGGCTTCCTTGCGTTAGGATGTGCCATGTCTTCTTTCTCTTTCCCTCCCTCCCACCTCATTCCAGTGGCAACTTGCAGGGCGCAGGTGGGCTGCACTGTGGGGTTTCATTGACTCTTTAAGTCTTTTACCCGTGAAACTGAGCAGCCTTCCCCAAGCTATGGGTATGGAGGGCTGCAAAGGTTATTTCCCCCATTTTTGCATTGCTGCTGAAAATAAAAGTTATGTGGGCCCTCTTCTACTATTGGGGTATTATGGGGTGGACAGCACAATATGTGAAGGGAAAAAAATCACTTCTTGGAGTGGCACACAGCTGATCAGGAGAAAATATTTGACTTCCAAAACACCTGAATTACCATTGCCTGTGAGATGTAACTATTCTGAGGGAAGCTTCGAGTTTGCTTAAGTATTCCCTGAATTTATCCTCTTCCACCAATGATTCATCTCCCTTGCTCCTGCTCTCAAGGACGTAGGAGTCCTAAAGATTGATCTTGCTTGTAAAGGCTGAGGTAAAGAAGACATTCAGCACCTCAGCCTCTCCACGTCCTGTGTAACCAGGCTGTGCAGCATCAGAGAAGGCCCACTCATTCAGCAGTGGCACCACATTTCCCCTAGCCTTCCTTCTGTCCCCTGTGTCCTTACAGAAGCCCTTCTTCTTGCCTTTGACATGCCTGACCAGATTCAGTTCCAGTTGGGCTTTGGCTTTCCGAACTTCACTCCTGCATGCTTGGACAGTGCCTGTGTGTTCCTCCCAGGTTACCCGTCCTTGCTGCCACCTTCTGTGCGCTTCCTTCTTGTGGTTTGGTTTTGCCAGGAGCTCTTTGTTCATCTCTGCAGGCCTCCTGGCATGCTTGCCTGACTTTCTGCTCATTGGCATGGACTGCTCTTGATTTTGGAGGAGGTGGTCCTTGACTGTTCATCAGATTTCTTAGGCCCCTGTTGCCTCCAGGGCTTTATCCCACAGGACTTCAGCCTGGAGAAGAGAAGGCGCTGGGTGATGTTATTGCAGCCTTCCAGTACTTAAAGCGGGCCTACAGGAAAGCTGGAGAGGGACTTTTATGTAGTGATAGGACAAGGGGCAATGGATTTAAACTGAAAGAGGGCAGATTTAGATTAGATATAAGGAAGAAATTTTTTACTCAGAGGGTGGTGAGGCAGTGGAACAGGTTGCCCAGAGAAGTGGCAGATGCTCCATCCCTGGCAGTGTTCAAGGCCAGGTTGGATGAGGCTTTGGGCAACCTGGTGTAGTGGAGGGTGTCCCTGCCCATGGCAGGGGGATTAGAACTAGATGATCTTTGGGGTCCCTTCCAACCCAAACCATTCTATGATTCTATGACTCGTTATATTGGAATGAGGAGGTAAACCCCTGGAAAGTTCAACTTCCAGAAAATGGAGAATATTGTCTTAATCAAAATGACAAGAATGGAGTTGTTGTGGGGGTATGTAATTGGACATTTAAGTTTGGAAATCATTGTGTCATCCCAGGCATCGACCCATTAATTGTTCAACCTATAACCACTCTTGTCCCATTGGAAGTGACATGTTATGGTGTATGTTGAGCAACACCACTGATGAAAACTCATCCCTCGCAGGCTAAGTTGGGCACGGGTCAATGAAACCGGACATAAAAACTGATTTGACAGCTTTTGGTCTAATATCAGTCTCACGGGAGCTGAGATATTAAGGGAATCTAACCCTTTGGCTTGTGCCATAAGTGGTATAACCAATCAGGCAGTAGCCATTCAGTGTAACTACAGTACTCTGGTAGAGGCGTGGAAATGGGATCTCTGGATTAAAGGAAAGAAGTGAAATCATCAAATTAAGCACGCCTTGGGCTTGAAAAATATCACTTATTTTGAAACTCCTTGTAATTCTGATTCAAGACAAAAAGGGGACGGATCGTTTGTAAATGGAACTTGGGCTCTGAAAGGGCATTATTGGATTTGTGGCCATCATGCTTATCAAAAATTACCAAATAATTGGAGTAGGACATGTTATGTAGGGTATATACACCCCTTCTTTTTCCTGTTACCAAACCACAGTGGAGATGGTTTAGGAGTCAGGGTACATGATGACCTTAATCGATACCAGCGGTCCATTGATACCTCTGTAACAAGTGGAAGTGGTCAAACCTGGGGCAAAGATCAGTGGACCCCTCAACGTATCACAGAATATTATGGACCTGCCACCTGGACCCCCAAGGAGTGGATGAACGAGGCAGGGTGAATGCTGTACTTGCTGAACACAGCTTTTGCTGACACCCTCACTGGGATGACGGTGATGGTCTCGCCTCCCTCACGGATGCTGGGCTCAATCACCTGCAGCTGGAGGAGGGGTCAGTCAGCACGGCAGCAGCCAGAGCCCAAGTCCCCATCGGCTCACCCTCCCTCTCTAAACGCCTCCTCCAGAGCCAGATTCCCAGCTCCATGTAGGAAGCATCACAAACGGTTTCTGAAAGACTTGGTTGTACGTTGTGATAGTTTGATGGGGGGGGGGGTGTTCTGGTGGCAGGGGAGGGGATTTGCTCCCTGTGCCACCAGATCTGAGTCCCATCTCCCCCGGGGGGGGAGTTGAGCCAAATTGGCGCCTCTGCGAATTGCCCGATTTAAGTTGGGACAAAGGGGCGGGAAAGGGCTTTTTGCTCAGGAGGGAGGAGAGAGCAGGAGGGCGCTGCCCTCGCTCCCGGCTCCCGGCCGGGCGGCTGCCCGGGCCCGGGCCGGCGCCATGTGCTCAAGATGGCGCCGGGGGAGCCGCATGGGGGGCTCGGGAAGCGCCCCGCTCCCGGGGTGCCCGCCGGGCCGAGCTCCCCCAGAGAGGATTAAGAGCTAAGAGAAGACAACCACAACGACCGGGTCAGCCAAGATGGAGCAGGAGGAGGTGTACTGGAGCTGAGGTTTCCCTTGCAATCGGTGTGAAGATGGCAGGCGGCCCCCTGCAGCCAGGGTGTGCTCGGCGGAGCAGAGACCCACTCGTGGCCCGTGGAGAAACCCACGTCGGGAAGGAGATGCCTGAGCCCAGGAGAGGTCGTGGAGCAGGGGATGCGCGACCAGGTACTGTTGATAATGGGGCATGGAATGCACGACGAGGTCGTGGAGGCATCTGGAGACCGTGGGACGACCCACGCCGACGCAAGTGGCAGCAGCTCCCTAAGAGGCCGAGACTGGTAAAGCCCGAACTGGTGCGATCCATGGGGAAGGATGGCAATCCTGCGGGCAGGGCTTACTTTGGAAAAGTTTGGGGACTTTTTCTTTGTGAGTAGGGGATCCACCGAAGCAAGGGAAAAATGGTGTAAAGACTCCTCCTCCTTTAAGAAAGGAGCGGCAGTAACAACATGGATGAACTGACCTGTACTCCCCCATTCCCTGTCCCCCTGCGCCGCCGGGGGGGAGGTTGAGCCAGGAACGGAAGGAAACGGGGTGGGGGGGGGTGTTGTTTTAAGATCTGGCCTTGTTTTCTCTTTTCTCCTCTCAGGTAACCGGTTTCGTTCCCTTATGTCTCCTGTTCAGTAACTGTTAATAAATTGTTTTGTTTTAAGAAGAAAAGCCTGAGTAATGTTTTGCCTGGGACCATGGTTGGTGAGTGCTCCCTCTCGGTTCTTGTCTCGACCCTCAGTCCAAAAAAACCACGACATACGTGTACGAGAGGATTCTCCAGCTAACACCTTCCTTCCAGAAGACACGTGTCCTGCTAACACTCCCAAGACACGGCGTGCTAACTGCAGGATGGGTTTGTCCCCAATATCCATTTCCCTCTTGGGAAGGGAGAGGATTCATCCCTCCCTCTCCTCCAGGGAATGGGGAGCTGTGAGATGCTCTAAGTAGAAAACCTGGTCAGAAAGCCATAACCCTTATTGGTGGCTGAGGTATCAGTAATGGTTCCAGAGATGCTGGGCTGCTCGGGCAGTGTGCTCTGCCCAAGCCAGAAGGTCACAGGGACACAAAGGGCAGCCTTGGCTCTGATTCAGGGGGGAGCAGTGTGGGAGGGTCCCAGGGGCCAGCCTTACCGCGTGTCCTGGCTGATGGTGGGATACAGGCAGGTGCCCCTGCAGTGCAGCTGGTACAGACGCTTCGTCCCCACGATCTCAAAATGCAGCATCTGATCAAACTGGCCCAGCACCGTGGAGCTGAAGTGGACCTTGAGTTCCAGCTCGCCACGGGCAGGCACTACCCAACGGCAGTTCCTCAGCCTGGCAATTAAAGAGGAGGCTTCAGACATTGCTAATGAGCAAATGAGACACGGAGGAGGGTCGTGGACTCACTGACAGAGTCCCTGCGGAGCTGAGGGACTCTGCCAGTGATGGACCTCGTTTGGCAAGATGGCCACGAAGTAGAGGGATCACCTCCCTCACAGCTCACCTGACGTAGCTCTGCGGGGCTGGCACCACGTTAGCGCTGCTTTGATGCACCTTGGGGGAACGTGTGGATGTTCCTGGGCTTGGCCTTTGAGGGCTCCTCCTGCTCTGGATGGAGCTCTGCTTCTCCCTCATGGTCTCCCAGCTGCCTGCGGCTTTCTCTTTCCTTGGCCGGCCCTTGACCTGCTCCTCTGGTGTCTGCACACCGAGGGGAGAGAAACAAAAGGCAGAGAGAGGTGAGACCTGCCCTGAGACATCCCCGTCCTGGAAAGAAAGCCACAGGCTTGTCAACCAACAGGGGAGAGAATAAATAACCACCCACATCTGCCCACAGACTTGGTTTTCCTGACTGGACTCTGTTTGCCTACACCACCTCTCCTCAAGGGGAGCTGAGGTGTTTAGGGGATTTTTTTTCCCCTCTCATCTTACAGAACCGCCCTGTCTCAGGCAGAGCTGTCTCTTTTGGACAGACAGAAGGACGCCTGTCATGACAGACGTCATGTCTGAGCTGCCCTTCCACGGTGATCCTTTTCCATCCCACCTGCCCCCCACACCCCCCCAAGCCTGGCCCCTGCCCTGGCACCTTCACTGCGGGCACGGCGGGCACATCCACGAGACCTTCCGTGTCCTTCTCATCTTCCACAGTGGCACCTTCTAGCACAACAAAGGTGAAGTGCTCGAGGGCTTCTCCTGCAGCAGGGGCCGTCCGCTCCTCCGGGTAGCGGATCACAGAGTAAAAAGTGGTGGGGGGAATGGGAGGACCTGAGGGACCCAGTCCCAAGCTATCCAGGATCTAAAGCGAAAGAGAAAAGCCTGTTAAGACTCCAGTCACCTCCATCCTCACACTTGCTTAAAGGCACCGAGCTTTTGAGTTTTTCTATACGGAGCACAGTGGGTTTTGCACGCGCAGGGGGGTGGGCAGACTCCAGAGCAGTGCTAGAACCTCCCAGTGGGACCGAGAGAGAAATCCCTCCCTGGAGTGACTCAGCTGAAGGAAACAATGACCGGGAGCTGCCCAGCCCTGGGACCATTTTGAATCATTTCCAGAGTGGGAAACTCTCTGAACAGACAGGATGCTTTTACAGAGAGCACTCCCTCTTTCCACCCATCCCAACCCCGTGGCTGTGTGGAGCCGTTGTGGAACATCATCAGTGGCCTGGACAAGGCTCTGGGCTGTTGTCACCTGGCAGGACACAATGCACCAGGACCCAGAGCTTTACCTGCTCTGCTGCTGGCAGCATACTGCTCTCCAAGATCTTCCCAGTCGCGTCTTCTGGGCTTGGCACCTGGATGTCCAAGCAGGGCACCCCGACACTCTGGCCTCTGGCTGATCCTTCAGCACCTTGCCCTTCCAGCCAAGATAACCTGGAGCCCTCAAGAGCCTTCGTTTTTTCTGGCTGCTTCTTCGCCAGGTGCTCTTTCTCTGCACGCTCCTCCAGCCTCTCCTTCTCCAGCCTCTCCTTTCCTCTGTTCTTCTGGCTCTTGCGGCCGGTTGAACGCCAGCGCTCCTCTTTAGCTTGCTGTTGTGTGTCCTCTTGGTTCAGAGAGGACACTACAATACCCTGAACCCTGTCCCACGATGACAAAACATGCTTGACATCCTTCTGTGATGCCTTGTAGATCTCAAATCTCAGGGCCAAGTTCTTCTCGCTGTCACTCAGGGCCTCGTTTTTGGGTTCCTCCTGTTCTGGCTCTGTGGGTGGCACAACCACCTCCGGGCACACATCCATCACGGGAACCTTGCTCCGCTTTGTCTTATCTTCCTTGTCAGCTACAACAAAGCCTGGGTGCTCCTTCACAGATTGCCTCTTTCTTAACGTGTTGCTGATGTTTGACCAGTCGCTGGTGGACGTGTTCGCATCCTGGGCAGGAGGAGTAGGAAAAAGCAGTGAGTGTTTCAAAGCACCAACTCCAGTGCTGTAGGACAGTGATGATCTTTGCAATAGCACCCCAAGCCTCGTCCGAGACCTTTGCTAGGTGCTCTACAAATCCCAGTTCAGAACATAGCTGGTACCCAGTTTAGCTCAACTGAAACCAACCTCCCCCAGTGTCAGACTGATGAGGAGTCCTGCAAACCAAACAAAGAGCAGAACAGCTTCCCCAAACTAAACAGGGAACCTAAGACACCTCCCTCCTCCTGTGCAGTTCTCTGGGCTCATTTCCGCTGTGCTGAGCATCCCTGGGGCTGGCTGACGCTTTGGGAAGTCTGGTTGCTAATGAATACCTAAGGCCTGGTGGTATCTCCTGCCAGACACGCAGGAAAAGACACCACGTCCCAGGTGAATCATGGCTCAGAGGTGTAAGTCACGTGCAGGGTGGGGACCAAAGCTGGACTAAAACTATCTAGGGCTTCACAGCGAATGTATGGAGTCATGGGAAGCCATGGCTCAAAGGCAGCATGATCCCAGAAGAGCAGCTCCCCAACAAACCCATGGGAAAACACCTCTGGCGAAGCAGCAGCATGACCAAACACCGGCAGTTGTTTCCCAGCACATCCTCAGCTCTTACTCACGGCCAGGTACTTGTCTCCAGCACTGCGGGTGGCTCCTGCCTTCTCAGGGAGTGGTACAGCTCAGTGGGAAGGTCTCAGGGCTTTTACCTCTGTAAACACAACCACCCACCTGGTTGTCTCCAGGCTGCCTTTTCTTCTCCAAAGCCTTCTTTTGGAGCTTTTCAAAGGCTGTCTTCCACTGCTGAGAATTCTTCAGCTCCCCTTCTTCCTTCGAGCGTTCCAGCTCCTGTTGGTGCTTTTCCTCAAGCTCTCGAGCCAACTGCTCCATCTCCCTTCAGCAAGCCAAACACAAAACATCCCTCACAGTCACCACCAGAAATCTGGGCTCGCTGCAACCCCAGCTGGTCCTGCACTTCATCCATCGACCCTGACGCCAGGCAGAACTCTTAGACCATCTCCATGAACTTCCCTCAACCTGGAGAGGCTGGGAACATCCAAACTGAGGAGAGGTGGGAGGGGACCCTCCAGGGCTGGCCAAATTAAGCCTTGCTGTCTCATAAGGTCTCAATTGGGAAGCTTCTCCAGTAAGGGCCACCTGGACACCTCCAGCACATTGCTGAAAAATGATCTACTGTCTCTCCACATCGATGCCTGAAGCCCTCTCTTGATTTCCCAGTGTAAACCCGCTCGGGTTTGCAGTGTAACCTGCTCCTGAGCGAGAATGGCCCTATCCACCAGAGAGCAAGACTGCAGCACCTCCCCTCCTGCAAAACAGGCTCTGAGCAACCAGGTTTCCTGCTGGAACCCAGCCGTGACCATGGGAAACTCATGTTGTCTGTCCTGGAGATGAGGATTTGAAGCAGCCCTAGCCAGCTCCTCCCAGGGAAACAAACTTCAGGTGGGGCTGAAAGAAGCACTGAAACACAGGCTCGCCTTAAGCAAGTCCCACCCCGAGTTTCAGGCAGGGATTAACACAGGCTCACACTTATCCTCCGCATCCTCCTGAACAGCCTTGCTGGATCAGAATTCTCCCAGGCTCACCTGCTGCTGCGGCTGAAGGTCAGCCTAAGAGACACCAGCTTTTATGGCTGGTGTCACTCGGTAAGGAGAACCCTGGGAGATCAACATTGGAAGCAACCTGGTGTAGTGGAGGGTGTCCCTGCCCATGGCAGAGGGGATGTAACTGAGTGATCTTTGAGGTCCCTTCCAACCCAAACCATTCCATGATTCTATGAAGGACATCACCTATGGCAGGACTGGTATCTAAACCAAGCCAGCACAGCTGCACCTCACACCAACCCACACCACAACCCCTCCAGCTGGGTAAAGAAGGGGCTGCAGAAGATGACAATCAACATAATTAACTTAGAGATGCTTCTAAGTGCAGTGGCAAGGCGAGCACAGAGCCCAGCTCCCTGCAGCCAACATCTAAGCCGGAGGGCTCACTGTGAAAGCAGAGAGATGTTCTCATCTCACCAGAGGAAGCTCCTTCCTCATTGGGAACCAGGGAGGTGGAACTGGCCATCCTTGTGCCACTTGCAATGGACATTTTTGGCCTTTCCTCTGTAACCCCTCTGAGCTCCAAGGTCTCTGGAGCAGGGGAACCCTTCAGGGACACCATCCTGGGGCATTCCCCATGGAAGGCTTACAGACCTCTTCTTCCTCTCACGCTGGACTTCTCGTACGTAGTCATTAAACCGAATTTTCTGTTCATCAGTGAGGGTGTCATACTCTTCCTCGTCCATCTCCCAGAAATGTTCTTTCTCCCTCCTGGCAGCTTCTTCCAGCTCCCGTTCTTCAGCACAGACCAGAAGAGAAATCATTAGCGACTGCGAGCAGAGCTTGCTGTTCCAGGTGACCCGCGAGGATTCACAACTCTGCCCCGACCCAGCCTGTCATCCTGCCAGGAGACACTGGGGACCCCGTATCCCTGCTCTAAAATTCAGATAACCCCCCAAACTCTTGGTAGCCAGCGAGTTCCCACGCCTTGCCTGGCTCATGTGCACCAGCCTCGTGGACAGCTGGCTGGTGGTTAGTCACTGAGCCGCTATAGCTTGCACTCGTGCCCCAGCTTTCATGCCTGAGACTAAGGTAAGCCTCAGAGCCTCAGCTCTGCTGTCTTTTACCTAACTGTGAGTGAGCGCTGGCTACACTGAGGCAGAAGGTGAAGGATTCATAAAATCATTTCTTACAAGCTCTGCTGGTCACCCAGATACACACGGATAGGGCTGAGGGCTTGAGAGAGAAGATTTGAGAGATCTGAAGAGTCTCACCTTCCTGCTCTTTCGCGGCTGTCTCTCTGGCTTTCCAAGAAGCATAATCCTGGCACAGGTTCACCAGATAGATATAAGGCCGGTTTCCGACAGCTTTGAGCAGGCAGAGGAGAGCAGATGCCATGTTGCACGCAAAGAGGGTCTCCAGGCCATCAAACACCACTCCCTGGTAGCAGTCGCTCAACTGCGAATAAAGTCGAAAAGGAAGAGAAAGTCAGCTGTGGCTCGTGCTGGGCTCTCAGCTGGTCAGTAAACCCAAACCTCAAAGGACACCGGCCACTGTTGTTCCAAATCCATCAGCTCAGACAAACTTTGATCTGTCCCTGCATTCTACCAGCTGCATCTGCAGCTTCACCCAAGGATCTTCAGCCTGGAGAGGAGAAGACTCTGGGGAGAACTTCTAACAGCCTTCCAGTACTTAAAGGGCCTTCAAGAAAGCTGGAGAGGGGCTTTTGACAGGGGTGCGTAGTGACAGGACACGGGGCAATGGCTTTAAATTGAAAGAGGGGAGATTTCAATTAGATCTAAGGAAGAAATCCTTCTGAGGGTGGTGAGACACTGGACCAGGTTGCCCAGAGAAGTTGTGGATGCCCCATCCCTGGAAGCATTCAAGGCCAGGTTAGATAGGGCTTTGAGCAACCTGGTGTAGTGGAAGGTGTCCCTGCCCATGGCAGGGGATGTTGGAACTAGATGATCTTTGAGGTCCCTTCCACCCCAAACCGTTCCATGATTCTATGATTCTATCCCTGCAGGTGGCCTGGGACTCCTCCAACAGCAGACACAGACCTCCTCCTCTCCGAATTGTACCTCACTGCCCATCTCTCCGCAGCAGGAAAGTATTGTTTGCCTCCCCGCTCCCATACCTGCAGCCTCTCAGAGAGGATGGCCACCAGCAGGTCCTCGGGCAGCACGCAGCTCATAAAGCCCTGCTCTTCCCCGGCGCTGCTGCTGATGCTCAGCCTCTGCTGCGCAGGAGCGCAGGGAAAGGGCGAGACGAGATGAGAACTGGATGAGTCCTGCAACGGTGAACGCCACAAGTAAAATTAAACTGTTCCCGAAACTCCCGAACAATTCCAACCGCTGGGCTTGGAGCTGGGGTTTCTCACTGGTGGCAGACTACAACAAAACTGCAGGCCAGCAGCTCCAGGGGACAACCCCGGAGGGCACATCCCGTGGCTAGCAGAGACCCAAGCTCGCAAGCCCCTCCAGTAGCACCCCACAGCTTTGCCCACCACCTGCAGCCCACGTTAGCTCGGACCGCACTTCGCCAACAAACCGGTAAGACCCAGTAAAAGAGTTTTTCTGCCAGATCCCAGAGATCTGTTCCCACCCCGAGCCATGTCCAGCCAGCTCTCTGCAATACATCCCTCCCCACCAGGCTCTGGGTGACACCGAGCCCCCGCCGTAAGCGGCCCCTTCTCTTCTCAAAGGCAACAGAAAGGTCCCAGGCATTAACCGGCGCAGATCGTGCTTCATCCGGGAGCCTACCAAATCCATCACACGCTGTTTCTGGGATTTGGACACATTCTTCCTCTTGTTCACTGCGGTTCTTGCCCGGCCTCGGGAACTGACTTTGCCCCTGGAGCCGGACTGGCTCACGCCCGAGTTCTTCTTGGTCCCGGCGTTGAACTGCAGGTTGAGGGACCCGTCTGCTTTTTGACCTGTGGAGGGGACAGACGGCTGAGCGGGGCTGGCGACGGGCACTGCGGGGAGCAAGCGGGCACCTCCCGCCCCAACGGGCACAGCCCCGCGCCCCGGCAGGGACACAGCACTCATCCCCCAGCCTGCCAGGCACTAGCCACAGCTCCCCTGTGGATCAAGCCAAGGATTTGTCCTCCAGGACCATCACTTCCATTCCTCGCACCCATCCCGCCTTCCCACACAGAGACTGTAACACGCAGCCCTGCCCCACCTGCATCGCCCGTCTCCGCTGGAGCTAAATCCTCCGTGCGGGACAACCCCACCCAGACCCTTCGTCCTTCCACCAGCACCCAACCCAGCCAGGTTCCAAGCTGAGCGATACAAAACTTCCCCCACCAGAGCCAAGGTCTGGCCTAACCCTGCACAGCTGCGGGCACCAACCGCCCAATAAAGTTTCCTAAAAGTCTCCGGTCTCACGTGGAAAAGAGCACAACGCGCACGAGCTGCGTGACCTGACGGCACGTTTAGGAAAATCCCCGGAGAAAAGAGCTCATCTGCAGCGTCTCTCTCATCCGAAACTCCCCCGGGAGGCTGTTCTTCCCTTCCTCTCATGTTTGTGCAGCCACGCTCAAAGCCAGGCGGCTGGTGCTTAACGAGCCACTTCAGAGGGCTTTTTCCTCCTTAAAGCGGGCAGCAGCTCTGCCCACGGGCCGTCAGGAGCAAAATGGATTCAGCTTTGAGGAAACAGGAAAAAAAAACTCCGAGAAAGACACAGGTGGGCTTCACTGCTCCTGGAAAAAGGAACGTGTGCCAAGAAGCCCAGGGGCAGTGAAAGCGTCCCTGTCTGAGCCCTTAAAACAGAGATTTCTATTTTTTTTGGTAACTAGAGGTGCTTTATGAAATGACTTTGCATTTCTACACCCCGTTCCCTAAGAGACCCAAGGGCTGTCCAGCTCCTCTGGCATAGGCAGAAGCGGATGGTCCCGGTGGGTTCCCGAAGCGCTGCTGTGCGCTCGGCGTGTCTCCTTACCCGCCTCCTCGCGGCACTGCTCCATGGCAGCCTCCAGGCACAGCCGGCGGGCGCGGAGCCCCGCCGAGCTGCGCCGCTCCGAGATGGCCTCTGTCACCACGGCGTCGATGGACAAGCAGGCAGCGCCGTAGCGTTTGGAGAGGGCGACCGCCGCCGCCGTCTTTCCTAGAGAGAGAGGAAGGCTGCGTGGTGACACCTGCACGTGAGGCGTTTGCAGGGACAGGTTCTGGGAAGTCCCCGAACAGGATTTCAAAGTTCCAAGGACAGTCGGAAAGCCAGTGCCCCTTTAGGGGAGACCACGAGCTTGAGCATGGTCAGAGAAACTGAGCTCTAGAGCCAGGTGGATCATCTCCACCCCATGGTCAGCTGTGGACTTTATCCCTTGTGGTGACCTCAGTCTCGTGTCAGGACATTGTTCCGAGCCTCGTCCCACCACCACTCAGCCCGTCCGCTGGCCTGTGCCGGTCAGCGCTGTCTCAGGCAACATCTGGGCATGGTTTGGGGGCCAGGATGGGCTGGGGACCGCTCCCACGAGGCAACAGGGACACTAGGCAATGTGGTCCCACAAAGGAACGGGGACATGGCCACCCTGTTTAGGGGAACGAGAGCCTAGCTGTACGGACACAAGATGAGCCACAGCACTTGCACCAGCTAGGTGAAGGCCTGGGACCATTTCACGTGCCGGCAGAGCTGTGGCTTACCTCGCTTCGCTTCAACTGGTCAACCAAGCACCACGGCCCACCAGGATACGTCTCTCCTGCTTCCCCCCTTCCCTGCAGCCAAGGGCTGCAGCTCATCTACCTGTCAGGGGTGCCCCATGGACGATGACGACGATCCCTCGGCGGTTTTGGGCTGCACGCCCTTCTGCAGAGATGTCAATGCCAAGGTGGCGGGCGATGGCCCTATAGACGGGGCTGTCCTCTAGTTCTCCTGTGGCCGTCTTGGTGCTGGCAGTGCTTTGCCGATGCCCTCCTGTACAGAACCAGGCAGAAAAGTCAGCCTCCTGCCTATCTGTGACCCTCATCATCCTCCCCATCCCCTCAGATCCTGGAAGAGGAGACTCTGCTGAAACCAACGTCACACCTGGGGTCTCCCCATGCCCTTCCTTTAGGCTTGTGGAGATCAGGCTCTGCCCTAGATGCTGGTGACGGTGCCCATTCAGAGGATAGTAAATGGGGTGGCAGAAAGAGGAAAGACCGGACATCTGGCAATTCCTAACGGGACTGGGCCAGACCTCCTTCCACCAACTGTCAACATGGTCCTCATGGGAGTTTGGTCTTGGCTCCTGCTGAGTTCAGGGGGGTGAAAGGCAGAACCGGGCATTTTACACAGTCCCAAGGGAGAGGCTCCCTGTGGGGATCCAGCGATTCTCCAAAAGCTGGATGCTTGAGGAATATTATACCAGGAGATGCAGCTGGGCTCTTGTGCTGGGTTTGTGTGAAGGGCTTCTGGTGGCAGGAGAGAGGATTTGCTCCCTGTGACTTCCCTGGTTTCAGAAGCAGGTCAGACCTGGCTCTGGCCACCAGGTCGGACCCCCATCCACCTCGCAGGTCGGACCCCCATCCACCTCAGGCTGGGGTTGGGCCATCAGCGCCTCTGTGAATTGCCCTATTTAAGTGGGGACGAAGGAGCTGGGAAAGGCGCTTCGGCGGGGCAGTGAGGAGAGAAGGGAGGAGGGAACGACTGAGCTCTGGGATGAGATGTGTGTGTGAACGATCCCAGCAGAGTGCCTTCCTCCTTGATCTGGCAGACACTGGACATCTGCAAAGTTTGCTCAGGAGGAAGGACATGGAGAGGGAAGGAGAAGGTGAACATGGCCAAGCAATCCGCTCTTCGCCGTTCGCCACTTTGCATGGCCGCGTGTAAAAGATGGAAAATTCCCCAAGGAGGGAGACTCCCAAGGCACTGAGAAGCCTGTCCAGGCTGTCTCTGCCCTCAGGGGAATTTTGAGCTTGTGCTTCTGCTGCTGGGAAGAAGCAAATACAAAATAGCCAGCGATATTAGATCTGGTCCTACTGGCTGGAGAAGAACTCATCAATCCTGCTTTTTGTGGTTGAGGGACACAAGGGGACATCCTGGTTATTTCACCCGCCCACGGCAGGCAGATATGAGCTTGCTTTGGCTGCACTCAGAGCTGGTAGAGGACACGTGTTAAAAGCCACAGACTTTCACCCGGGAATTCCTCCACCAAGCTGGGGAACAGGTGGCTGCTAAAAGCATGGGCTTTCCATGGAGAACGAGGTCATGGAGAGCTCAGGGTATGTGGGCTGGACTCCCTGCTGTGTCCACACTCAAGACAGTCAATGTCAAACCCTCACCGTTATCCTGGTCTGCTGGTTCCCCAGTCCTGGACTCTGCCTGTTCATCCTGAAGCTTCTTCTGGTCCTGGTAGTATTCCAACAACTCTGGGGGCAGCTTCTCACCCGCAGCACGTAGAGGCAGCAACAAGGTGTTCTGACCATTGTACTCCTTCAGTGTCCGCAGGACCTGTGCGCGTAGCGAAGAGAAACCATATACGGGATGTGTTTCTTGACCATCACATGAACAGACTCCCCAACCAACCTATCTTCTCCTTCGTTCCTTCCTCCCAACAACACGGCCTATCCAAGTCCCTCCACAGCCTGCCAGCAGAGCGGACTAACCTTGAGGTGCCACCAAGCTTTGCCCTGGGGACTGTCCCCATCTCCCGAGCACGAGGCTGGGAATGCTAGAGTGCTGCGAAGCTACTGGAACACGCACATGGGGACCAGACCTTCCCTCTCACCTGCTCCTCAGCAAGGTACTGCTGGTCGAACTCCAGCGAGTAAAACTCGATGGGGAACTCGCATGGGTTCTTCACCACCACTGTCCCCTCCGCCCCACAGCTGTAAGGCAGCGACGGTCCCAGATTGAGCACTGGTGGACTGAACTCCAGCTGTGGCTCCAGCCCAAGTCCCGAGACCTGCAGCTGGAGGTGCTGGTTGCTCTGGCGAATGTGAATCTTCAGCTCACTTTTGTACGACCTCTGAAAAGAGAGATGTGCAGAAAGCCCCTCCATGAAGTCCCAGGTCACAGGGCCTCAAATTCAACCCTCGCCCCAAGGTCACGGTGTTACCGGTGCCTCTAAGGTGAATGGAAATGGGTGTTTCCTTACAGCAGGGGCCTGAGCATCTGAACCTTGGCTCTGAGTAACGGCTGTGAGTCCTGGTGTGAAGTGTAACTGGATGTTTGGGCGCCAGACGGATCTAAAATGGTCTATCAGATGTTCTCACCCAGTCGTGAGGGAGCGCAGCGCTCATGAGAAAGGTCCTCGGGGCTGTGCTGCCCAGAGGCAGCCCTGGCACTGCTGCATCGGGCCAACAGCGGCCACGGGAAGAGGCAGAGGAGCTCTCACCAGCTAGAAATAAGGGTCGTCTGCTCTGCTCAGCGCTTGGCTCTGCTCACAGCCACACGCCAGGTGGTCACATTGCTGCTACTACGGGCCAGAGCCACCGGGACTGCCGGCAGCACAGCGCTGCAGGTGACTGTCCTGCCGTGCCCACGAAGGTGGCTGATGGCCACTTTATCTGCTGGTACCAGCAGCAGGATTAGCCCGGATTGGCCCTGCCAGGGTTAATCCCCATGAGCGTGCCGGCGGCTCTGCACCAGGGCGCTGCAGCCTGCAAACAGGCTCATGCAACGGGGAAGACGAGGAGAAACCGGCAGATTTCCCCCATGTACCAAGAAGGAGCCCCACAACCCTGCCCTGATGCTCTCCGTGCAAACTCCCCATGGGGATTTCAAAGCCTCTCGCAGAAGAGTGTGCTGCAGGGGAAACTGAGGCACAGTGGGGACGGGGCTTGCAGAAAGCTCCATGAGGAGGTGGACCTCATCTCCTCCTCCCTGCGATGGGCTCTCCACACCGCCTGGCCAGACCCCCTGAGGGTGACACCCGCCAATCTCACCTCTTCTGTGGGTGAAAACCTGACTCGGATGTTGCATCGCTGTCCTGGAGTGAGGGCTCCGGCCGAAGGCAGCACGTGAAAGACACAGGGCTTGGGCTTGGCCTTCAACTCCTGGAGCAGCTTCTGATGCACATGTGCTGGCAAACGTCTGTCCACCTGAGTGCAAAAAACAATTGGGTGAGGTCTCCTTGGTCTGCGAGAACAGACCCTCAGCTCCTGCAGTGCTCTGAGACACTGGCACGGCGCTGAGAGCACCCACACCCAAACCAGCTGCGGCCACCACTGGCCTAGAACTGGAGAGAGAGAACATGTAAGCAGGGCAGGCAGATGGGGAGGCACCATCCTCAGAAGAGGAGGAATGGGTGAAGGTGGCAAAGAAGTGAAGCATCAGCTAATGAACAAGTCCAAGTGACCCAGCCTTGCTCCACACCCTCAAAACCTTCCTCAAAAGAGCTGCAGCCCAAGTGCTGAAGCAGCCACAGGGCAGAAAAGGCAAGAGAAGCAAAGAACCCAACCGAGAGGTGACATGTTACACGTTGTCCGGGCTTTACCTTCTTAACAGGCTCATTCACAGTGATGAACCATTCACAGGGGACCTGGTGCTGATTGTGGAGCTGGATTGTTTCTTCTTGGCACTGCCCACACTGGACAGCGAAGAACTCCACTCTGTCCCTGGAAAGGCTGAGGGATGGCACAGCCACGTTGGCATGGAGGCGGACGCAGAAGGTAGGGCCTCTTGATACCTAGAGAAGGACAGAGCATCCAGCTGAGAACCCAGGTGACATCTGCTGCTGTCCCCAACCTGTCACCTGCCCCAAAAGGTGGTGCAGGCACAGCGAGGTGAGGGAGCACACGGTACCTGGATGGGCAGGAGTACATCCACCTCTCCCAGTGGCAGGTTGGCACTCTGCGGGTCGAAGCACACTTCCAACGCCTTGGTCTGGCAGCAGTGCAGGCGCTTCACACGGTCCAGCTCCGCGCTGAAACCTTGAACAGATGAAAGTAAAGCAGCTGAGACACACGATTGACATGAACATTAAGGCCATACGGGTGTCCTGGCTGGCAGCTCTGTGAAGGACCCCTTGGCATCTGTGGAGAAGCCTGCCACTCCTTCTCCCTTGGCGCGGCACAAGGAGAAAGGGTTTTCACGGCCAGAATCCAAGACCCACGTGGTAAAAAGGAAACATAACGGTTGAGGAGCTCCAGCAATTCCTTCATCAGGCATCCCAGGGAAGGATGCCCAGACCTCTCCAGAGGAGAATTTCCAACTAAGACTCCCCCATGCCATGGTGCTCCCTGGAAAACGACTTAGAGGAGACACCTGACCACCCTTCAGACACAGGGAGTCACCTTTGGATGGTACTGCAGCCTCACCTCAAGGCCTGTTTCAGAAGCCTGTTTCCATACAACAGAGGACCTCACAGGCTGTTTTCTCAACAAAGGCTCAACAGAAGTGCTCTGACATCATGAACTTCAAACAAAGCACTTCCAAACCGCAAAGGGTTCATCTGTTGGCAACACAAGCCCACAGAGCGCACAAGGAAACTCAGGTGATGCTCATGGTAGCCAAGAGCAGAAGATGCTGAGGTGACCAAGGTGATCAGCCCATCTAGCCCCTGCAATGAAGCGTTAGGCCAGTCTCAGGCAGGCCAGGTCTCTGAGCACTGCTGGAAGGAGAACTCAGGCTCTACAGCATCAGGCAGAGGGGCCCCAGGAGGAAAAAGCTTTACAAACGGGCTTTCGAAACACTCCTCGTGTCCAATGGCTTCAGCTAATGTGTCAGAGTCAGCTCCTTCAAGCCTGTGTGAAGTCTCTCCAGCACTGGTTACCTGTGCCATGCAGCACCCGTCCATCGGCGTGGAAGGACACAGGGAGCCGCCCAGTGTTGGTGATCTTCAGCATGCACGTTTGGATGTTACCAGGAACGACGTGGCCAAAGTCCAGGAGGTACTCAGGCAGCTCAGCTCTGGAAGGAGGAGTGAGGACAGTCCTTAAACCACTGCCTGGCGACGTTCCCAAGTGGATGGAAGATGCAAATAAAGTGGCTACTTCTGTATTCACTGCTGTAAAAACTCAGCTCAGGCCTGTGAAACCCAAGGCCTGACCACCTGGTAATAAGACTTCGGTAAGTCACAGGGAGCGTAGGTCCCAGGTTTTATCAGCTACCCATGAGACCTTCAAATAAAATTAGATTAAAATGGATACTGGTCACAGCTCCTCTGCTACAAAAAGCCACTGCAGGTAAGTCCGCTGGACCTCCGCTGGTCTCCATGCAACTGCTAAGCCAGGTGTACAGCCCAAGCCTGAAATTGCTTCAGGACCTTGTAAGAAGATTTGCCTGCACAGGAAATCTTCACCAACACCTACAAGATCCACAGGAAGGTCCTTTTCCAGAGCAATCCCACTCCAGAAAGAACATACATGTCCTGTTTTGCAGAGCATCTTCTTCCTGAACTGGAGCCTACCATGCCCGTGCCTCATCACGAAGGAGCAAAGGGAAGGACCACGTTACCTAGGTGAGCCCTGCAGTCCCACCAGCATCCAAGCCACCTGATCTAGGGTTTGTCAACCTGTGTGATCCCCTGCTCTTTTGCTTGGTGTGGTCTGTTAGTGGGAACAAAGACGCCAGCTTTGAGCGGCCTCTTTCAGAGCTGGTCAGCAGGGATGGTGTCCGTGCTGTCTGGAAGGGCTGGATGGTCTGCACCAAACCCCCTCAGCACCTGTGGGGAGCTGAGCACGTCCAAAGCTCGGGGTGGCACTGCGGAAGTGAGGACACTCGGCCGCTCACGGGGAGCGTGTCAAAGCCATCAGGACCAGACCCGTTCTGAAGTCCCCGGCTATTCCCAGCTCTGCAGACCCAAGGAGCTCTCAGGAGCAGGGCTGCACTGCTGAGTGTTACCCTTGGGGCACCTGAAGACAGGGGACAGGAGTCCCTACTAACTTGACAAGCTTCCGACAAGCGCGCTGGTCAAAAACAGCATCCTCTGAGGGACCCGAAGCAAGAACTTTCTGCTGCTCCAGGGCGTGTTCCTCTATCAGCAGCTCCTCCATCTGCATCTGCAGCCAAATGTCCAGCTGAGGAAAAGACAGACAGGGGCTGGTTAGCAAAGGTCCTTCCCAAGGCACAGGCTTGTCTCTGAAAGAGGATCCTGCCCTGCTCTTGTTGAGAGGGGTGACGGGGTCCTCCTGTCTCGCTGCTCAGTGTCTGTGACACCTCCTGCTCTCTTAGGCAGGACATTATCTCAAGGAAAATGAACTCCAGTGCCTTCGCCTGCCCAGTCTCTGTTATAAAAGCTGATCTGGCCAGACAGACAGACAAGCCAGGAACCTTCCAGAGCTCCAAATATTTGCCTGCCCTCCTGCAAAGGGCACCACGACACACCTGGTGCCTCTTGGAGATGAGCACTGACAGCACAGCCCCAGGGCGCAGTCAGGCTGCTGATACCCAGCTCTGTAGACCTGCCAGGGCCTGGACTGTGAGCAACAAACTCCCCAGCCATGACCTGCATCTCCATCACAAAGTACCATCAAGTCAATCACTTGAACATGGTCTTCAGGATCTCTCCCTTGGGAAGTCAGGAAGCTCATGGATCTACGGGAGGGAGAACTACCAGAGGTGGGCAGCCCCCTGGGCAATGCTGAGGTGATGCATGATCATGGCCAGATGTGGGCAGGGAGGTCCCAGGTGGCAGCAGGGCACCGGGACAAGTGACACAGGGGGACGGTGGCACGTGCCAAACGGGGCAGCAGCCATTCTCACCACGGTGTGCAGGTTGTCCGTGGGTGGCTCCAGGGCCGGAGGCTCCCCCAGAACAACGGTGTTGTCTCTCTGCTTATCTTTTTCCGTTATTTCTTTTGCCTTTTGCAGGACCTTCTCATACTTTTCATTTCCTGAAGGAAGAAAACATCCACAAATTGAAGCGTCAACCCCATTTAAGCTGAGAAGTCCCACTCCCCCGGGATGTTGACCTCTCCCAGAAACCAACTCCTCGAGCAATCTATGGAAAGTGGATGCTGCTGCTCTTCTCTGAATCCTGATGTTCACTCCCACCCACCTTCCTCCCCACATAGGAGCCTCTCATCCCCTGCAACGTGATGCAGATCCAACCCTGCCAAAATCCCTGCCAGCCTGCATTACGGCGTTCCCAAGCTTTTCTGTCCAGCCTTAGTCTTTCCCGGCCTCCGACAGATACTCTGGCAAGCTCTGCAGGATAGTTCCTGGGGCAAAGCCCTCATGGGATCACCTGCTAGAGACTCAGGAAGCAGCCAGAAGGTTGAGCGTTGGTCTGACAGCCCCGAAACCTCCAGGCTTGGTGGAGGTGGCTGTGAGCTTCCCTACGGGCAGATGACACAGCGAGGAAAAACCAGGGGACCTTCCTGGGGAGCAGAGGGGCAGTGCTCACTGCTCACCTGTGATGTTCCTGGGCAGGTTCAAGCAGATCCTGGGAAAGCTCCCCTCTCCCTTCAGAAGGATTTCTTCTGGTTCCAGGTGAGCCACTCGGATCTTGAAAGTCTTGCGGAAGACTCCAGGAACTCCCGGAAGGTAATAGACCTTCAGAACTTGCCCCTGGCCAGGTCCAATATAACCCTGCAGAGCGTGGGAGAAGAGAGATGATTCATGACCCCAACCAAACATCTCCTGCCTGCGTGGTTATACCGAGGGTGTGCGAACAGACTCGTGTTAACCTGCAAAAATACACGTTTGGAAATGCTGGAGCACAGACTAGGACAAGACCCAGGGCAGAAGGTGTTGCTGGGAAGGAAGCCCGGAGAGCAGGTGCCCCGTGGGGCTGTCCGAGCCCTGGGCTGGGCTCACGCCAGCCAGGCCAAGAGCAAATACAAGCAGCCAGGGCAGAGCTGCAGCTCTTCTCAGCTCGCCCTCCGCACGCTGGGCTGGCCCCCCGGCTCCCCGCTCCCCTCCCCGCTGCAGGGAGGAGCTGCTGAGCGGGACGGATCCTGCCCCCGGCTCCCCTGACCCTTACTCCAACTGAAAACACAGCTGCAGCGACAGCGAGCCCTGCCAAGCGTCACCGGCGCTGGCAGCCCTCGTCGGTGCCGTTACGGCAACAGCGGCGCGGGCCCAGGCAGAGCCGTGCCTGCGGAAGCTCGCGGGAAGAGGGCACCGGCGTGTCAGCCCTGGCAGGAGCCACGCGTGAAGAAAGGGGAAAGCCACTTGGCTGCCTCTTCCCATGGCAAAGAGGGACACAGGCAGGAACGCTGCTCCGGCTTGACGACATCCACGCAGGACTGAGAAGCCGGGACGGTGGGATGCTGCCGTCTCCTCTCCGCGCTGTCGCAGCCCCACTGCTCCCCGGGCCCCCTCCTGCCCCACGAAGCTGCTGCAGAGCAGCGAGGCCGGAGGAGCCGGCACGGGGGCTCTTACAATTTCTGGCAAAGGGGCTTCATGCCCGAGGCAGAGCGCATTTCAGCCTCACCTGGTTAGTGGTGGCAGGGGACGGGCAGGGTTTGTTACGGACAGGGACAAGGAGTAAATCCCGTCGGATCACACAGCCTGGGTAAGGTGACCCTCAGGAGAGCCCTGCGCCGTCGGGCTCTGGTGCCGGCACAACCAGCGCGCCCGGCAGCTGGGGAGCAGAGAGCTGCCGCAGCCCTCGTGCCACCCGCCGCCCCTGGCTGAACACCAGCAGAGCCAGCGCCGGCACAGACCACGAGAGAGTCTGGTAGGACCACGTTTGCTTGACCATCTCTGCCCCCAGCAGCAATTCCTCACAGCCCTGTCTCTCCTGGCTGCTTTTTGGGGTGGGTTTTTGGTGTTTTTTTTCCCCCCCTATAACCCTCTCCTGGGCATCCTGACCAAGTGCCAGGGTTAAGGAGGTGCCACCTCCGTACTCACCATGCTGGGCACAACCAGGGGCACGCTGGGCAGAGGGCTGCCTGCAGCGGCTGCGCTGGGGCTCAGCACCGCGTAGGTGAATCCCAGCTTCCCGCTGTTCCGCAGGGTGACCTCTGCTTCGGTGACTTCATGAAAGAGCTGAAGAGAGGACAGAGGAGGGGGGAGGTGAAGACACATGCTTGATGCCAGGAATCTCCTTCTGCTTTCGTTGGGATGAGGGCAAATGAACACGCCGGAGAGAGGAGCAGGGGCTGCAGAGGAGCTATGGGCACTCGGCTCTGCTGGGGATCCCACAGCTGCAGGGTACCTCTTAGCCCTCCATAGAATCATGGAATCATGGAATGGTTTGGGTTGGAAGGGACCTCAAAGATCACCTAGTTCCAACCCCCCTGCCATGGGCAGGGACACCCTCCACTACAGCAGGTTGCTCAAAGCCCCATCCAACCTGGCCTTGAACACTGCCAGGGATGGGGCAGCCACAGCTTCTCTGGGCAACCTCTTTCAGTGCCTCAGCACCCTCAGAGGGAAGAATTTCGTCCTTAGATCCCATCGAAATCTCCCCTCTGTCAGTTTAAAGCCATTGCCCCTTGTCCTGTCACTACACACCCCTGTCCAAAGCCCCTCTCCACCTTTCCTGTAGCCCCTTCAGGTACTGGAAGGTGCTGGAAGATCACCCCGGAGTCTTCTCTTCTCCATGCTAGGAACAGATATTTATGGCAGCACCCAAAAGGGCAACACCAGCCCCCTAAAGGTCAGTAATAAAGAACTCAAAGAGGACATACAAGCCCTCTGGGCTTTAAGGGGCATCTCACAGCCAGCTGAAACAAAGGAGGAGGCATCAAGACACTGCAGAAGAAAAGGCATCTGCGTACAAGTATCTGCAGAGCTTGCAGCGACAGCAAAAGGGAAGACGGACAGCCCAACACATGCAGGGCCAACAGCTGGAAACATCTATGGGGGTTTTAGCTGCAAAGTAGTAAAGCAGGGATTATTCTGGGACATTCTCTCCAGCTACAGTGGCTGGAAGCCCAAGTTAACTCCGTCCCTGGTTTATGTTGTTGACTAATTAAGAGCATTAAAAAAGAGCGTCTCCTTGGACCTCAGGCTTTAGGAGCAGATCAGAGGATGGATCTCTTGGGGCATGTCCCTCTAGAGATCACCACTGGGACCATTCCCTGAAGAGGACAAACTCCCAACGTTGTGGGGGATGGAGATGACCATCAAAGATCATCTTGGATATAGGACATATCACTCAAAGGTCGTGCTTCCAAGCCATACAGCTGACAAAACGGCTGGGAAGGGGAGATAGCTCCAAACCCAGGTGGGCAGCAACCCACTGGTGACGGTTTCAAGGACCTCTGCCAAGAGAAGCACACGGTACCTGCAGCCCGCAGTCGACCTCCGTGGTGTCGAGGAGGTAGCTGATGAGCGAAGCCTCCCCGCTCAGCATGACCTCGTAGGTTGGGCCTCCCTCCACCCTGCACAGCGCGATGCCGCGGGCGACGACGTTCGTGTGGCCGAAGAAGGTGAAGGCGACCCGCTGGCTCTCGCCTGGCTGCAGCACACCGTGGAGCGGCAGGATGTCGAAAACCTGGAGGCAGAGGAGGAGAGACCGAGACGTCAAGCGTCAAAGCCGATGCAGAAGAAGAGTCATGGCTTGGAGCCAAGGACAGAAACAGTTGGAGGGGCCTCTTCCTCAAACACAGGCAGAACCATCCTAATCTCCTCCTGCATCCATTACATGTTCCAGTAGAGGAACCATGGGAAAAACCTTCTCCCATATTCACTAATTAATGCATTAATTAATACACTACACTAAAGTCTTCTGGGAGGTCTCCTCGCAGCAAGAAATTCTCTCCTTTAAAACCACCTTTTACAACCTTGAGAAAAACCCAAGACTCGGAGGGGAGAGCCCTCGGAGCCGGGGGAAGGGCTCCAGCCCGGCTCATCCGATTCCCGACGCTTTTTGCTCTCTCCCTGGTTTGCACGCTGCTCTCTCTCCAGATGCTGCAGCAAAACCCACTCCAGACATTTCCATGTGATCAACAACAAGATGAATAATGGTCTCCTAAGTGCTGCACAGGTAACGTCCTTGGTCAGCCCTATGAGGTCCTGCGTGGCCTCAACGACAACCAGCTGGTTCAGCAGTGCTGTGCGACGTGCTCGGAGGGGTGTGAGGCCACTGCGAGCAGCACCGAGGGCCACCAGTGGGAGTGAGGGCTACGTAACTGCTTGCCACACTCCACCATCTCATCAAGCCAGGAGCAGCTGAGATGGGACCTGAGTGCAAATCAAGTAGGGCTATAGAATGACGGAATAGTTTGGGTTGGAGGAGACCATGCCCGGCTGCGTTATGTTTTCTGTGACAAAGACAGGAGCACAGCTGCAGGCGAGACGTACCAAACCCAGGAAAATAAGGACTCAGAAAGCGGTCAGCACAACCATCCTGTTTCAGATGGTGCTTAGGCTTTATCTCATCAGTGCTGGAGACCTGAGCATCAACACTGGGGCGTTCTTCTCCAACAGCACCTTCCTGAAGAAGGTAGCCGGGACGTTTTTCTGCCGTGCAGCAGTTGGGAGCTGGTGTTTAACCTCAGAGGTGCCATCTTTCAAAAGGAACCTCATTTCTGGGCTGCTGACCCCTATTTATACACGAGGGCTTTGTCATTGCTCGTGAAGTTCAAGAAAACCTGCTTCTTCACTAACGTGAGGAAGAGCTTTGTGCTGTGGCCTTGACTTCAGCAGAATCTGGAAGAATATCTACAGGACATCCTTAGACCTAATCAGGGGCCACATCTCCCCAGTGGATAAAGCACTGGAGAGGGAAGAGTTTTCTCACATGGCAATGCTCTTTTGTCGTCTCCACGTTTCCAAACCTAGCAAAGCTTTGCCAAGCGTGTATTCCCAAAGATGCCAACCTACATCTTTCCCAGGCCTATGGTCTCCCACCTCCCCAGGGAGGTCACATCAAGGATATTACCTTGATACAGTAACATAAGCAGAAAATGAAACCAGAAGTACCCTTTGAAGCAATTTTGGATCCTACTTAGCCAGGTCTGGGTCGTATTTCCCTGGCTGATTTGTGCATATGTGGCAACAAAATAGGAAATAAAGGTGATTTCATGCTCCTATCCGAAAATACTCAGCCACGAGGGAGGCAACGTGGGCAGCAGGCGTACAAGAAAACCTACCTTTGTCTCCAGGGAGTCCTCTGCATCCATTGGCTCTTGGCCAGGACCCTCTGCTGCTCCCAGGGCTTGGGCTGGAACACCGAACCTGGAAAATAACATAACTTCGGTCATGGACCTGGGGTGGGAAGGAGGGAAGCCTGCAGGATGTGGCGCCTGGGCAGGATGCGGCCCTTGGGCGGGCACTGGTGGTGTGAGCTCTGTGGTGGGTCTGATCCAGCAGCTCTGACACCAGGACAGAGCAGGTCAATGCTCAAGGCTGCCCAGGGATGACGTTCCTCGCTGCTGCTATGGCAGCGGTGCTGGCAGCTGGCAACTGGTTACAAGGAGAAATGGCAGAGGACAGAGGTGAGGGCCTTGTGGGGAGGTAAAAAGCACAGCAGCAAAGGGAAAAAGAGACAAAAACTGTGCAAAAAGGCAAGACTGAGATGCAAAGGGGCTGATCCAAAGAGCAACGAGCCGCTACAGACCCACCAGCACCATCCTGAAAGCACCCACTGCCGCAGACCGTGCCTTCCCCACCGCGAGGGCCAAGGTGAGACATTTTGCAGCTCCGCTGGATATTTATCCTGAACATTTCCCCGACCATCACCTGCAGCCATAGGTCAGCACCAGCCAAGTGGCGATGCTGGTGGCTTTCTCCAAGTGCCATCAGGCACGAGCCACGATGGAGCCCACAGCCTCTGTGCCCTGACCCCGACAGAGCCCGGCACCGCGCTGGGGCAGCCATGGAGCCATCGCGGGACATCCTCACGCACACAACACCACGGAGAGACACACTGAACACTTGACAGGCTGGAGAGGTGGGCCTGTGTGAACATCATGGGGTTCAACCACACCAAGTGCAAGGTCCTGCACCTGGGTCGGGGCAATCCCAAGCACAGGTACAGGCTGGGAGGAGAATGGATCGAGAGCAGCCCTGAGGAGAAGGACTTGGGGGCGTTGGCTGAGGAGAAGCTCAACATGAGCCGACAACGTGCACTGGCGGAATCCCAAACACAGCTGAAGAGCTGGGTACTGCCCTTAGAGAAAGGAGGACAAACCAATCCTTGTGGAAGAAACCTTTAAGGTAAGAAAGATGATGAAACATTTGAATTTGGCTCCATATCTGCTCTCTCACACTGGGTGATTCCAGAGATCCATTCCAACACTGCAGAAGACATCTTGGTGCAAAGGCTTAACTCAGCTTTGAGCTACCAAAGGTCCAAAGGGTGAGGAAAGACTGTTCTCAGTCTGTCTCTAACCATGCAGGCCAAGACCAGGAGTAACCACAAGAGATTTATGGCTCGGCAGTGTCAGAGAAAGGGCATGAGTTGGTGTCATGGTTTGATGTGGAAGGGGGGGGGTGGTTCTGGTGGCAGGAGAGGGGTTTTGCTCCCTGCGACCTCCCCGGTTTTGGAACCGGGTTAGGCTTAGTTCTGGCCACCGGATCAGACTGCCATCCCCCTCGGGGTTGAGCCAATAGGGCGCCACTGCGAATTGCCCGATTTAAGTCAGGACAAAGGGACCGGAAAAGGTGCTTTGCCCAGGATCGAGCAGAGAAGGGAGGAGGGCACTGCCCCCGCTCCCTGGCTCCCGGCCGGGCAGCTGCCTGCGTCGGGCCGGCGCCGCCCACGGAGGATGGTGGCGGCGGAGCCAGCTGGGGAACTCGGGGGCACCCCACTCCCGGGGTGCCCACTGGGCTGAGTTCACCTGGAGAGGACTGAGATCTGAGAGAAACAGCTGCATCGACAGCAGGTCAGTGAGGATGGAGCGGGAGGAGGTGCCGGAGCCGAGTTTCCCCTGCGGCTGGTGGTGAGATGGCAGGCGGCCCCCCTGCAACCAGGACGGCCTCGGTGGAGCAGAGACCCACTCGCAGCCCGTGGGGAGAAGATGCCTGAGCCCGAGGATGGTCGTGTTGGGGTGCACGACAAGGCAGAGAGGCATCTGGAGTCTGCGTGACGACCCACGCCGGAGCGAGTGGCTACAGCTCCCTAAGTACCCGAGACTGTGGTAAAGCCCACACCGGAGCAATCTGTGGGGAAGGATTGTTTCCAGTGGGCTGGACTCACGCTGGAGAAGTTTGTGGATTTTTCCTCGTGGGTAGGGGATCCACTGGAGCAGGGAAAAAGGGTGTAAGGACTCCTCCTCCTTTAAGAAAGAAGCAGCAGTAACAGCACGGAATGAACTGACCTGCACTCCCCCAGTCCCTGCCCCCTGTGCTGCTGGGGGGAGGAGGTAGAGCCGGGAGGAAAAGGAAAGGGGGGGGGAAGGTATCGGTTTTAAGATCTGGTTTTGTTTCTTTCTGTCCTCTCAAGTAATTGGTTTTTGTTTCCCTTTGTCCTTCTAAGTAATCATTAATAAACTGTTTTGCTTTGAGAAAAGCCCTGTCTGTTTTGCCCAGGACCATGGTTGGTGGGTGCTCCCTCTGTTCTTGTCTCAACCCTCAGTCCCTTTGTTGTTTTTTTTTTTCTCTCCTCTCTACTTTACTGGAGAAGGAGAGACTGTGTGAGTTTTAGTTGCTGGATCAGCCTAAAACCACGACAGTTGGGCATGTCCAACCACACAGCAACGGCTGGTCCGTGTTGCTTATGCCATCGCTCTGCTCGAGGCAGCAGTGACTAAAGAGCAAGGAGGAAAAAATGTGTCAAACAATTAGAAGAAAAAAAAATCTAAGCACAGAGAGCCTTCCCCAGGCAAAGTAACAATAATTTTCTCTCCTGGCCATGATAAATGCGTGCATCTGACTGATGCTGAGTGTCTCTGAAGATGGGCTCTAGCAAGGTTAGAAGTAGGGAGGGTTAAATTCTATTGATCTCACCTTCATGAGACCTGATGTTTGATTCTCTCCATGTCAGACCGACTTAGTTTGATCTGATGATTTACAACACCAACAGTGCTTAATGTGGACCAGAAATAACATCTGACATGCTGCTGCCCTTCTGCCAGGCTCTTAATGAGCAATTTGAGGTGTTAATAGCTTGGAGACCATCTCCATGTCCAGCTGTGCCACGGAGGATCCCTGCTGAGGGACCCGGAGAGAGTACGTTACCGCTTAATTAACACGCAGAGCAGCAAAGGGAGCTGTTGTAACGCCCACAGCGCTGACGAGCCGGCCAAGGGGCCATGCCAAAGCCTTTGGAGCAGAGGCTGCTGTCTCCTGCCAGGTGCTCAGGACCTTCAACTGCTACCGACTCCACTTTAGGGGCTCTTCTTGAAGGTGCCATCCATCAGGAAGGACCACACTACAGACTTGTCGTTTCTCGGTCAGACCCAGCTGGGAACGGGCCACCCCAGCGCCCAGGTCTTCTGCTCCAAACCCTCCTCATAGCAATAGCTGATTTCCAGTTCCCAATAGGTCGTCTCCTCTGAACCAGATCCCAATGCCCTAAACAAAAGTGTTTCTCGATGATTTCTATGATTTGTTACAGCAGCCCTTCGATGCACAGTGGGTAACTTCGCTCGGTTTCCCAGGGCATTACGGAAAAACCATTCGCTGCCCTAATTGCCCAGACGAGACTTTTGCTCTACACAGAGAGGCCACCGAGGGAAGAACGGCGACACGTGTTTAGAGATGTGCTCCAGCACGACAGCAAGATTGTTCTTGGGCTTGGAAACCACAGGCCAGCGCTGGACAGCCCTGTTCCCCGGGGATGCTCCGACAACTGCTCCCACCAACACCCACAGCTGTACCCAATGCCACAGCAGAACCTGCCCTTTTGCTGTAAAACGCTGAATCGCTGTTCCGTGAGTGCGACGCGCAGTTTGGCAGATGAAAACTCACTCCACCAAGGTGGTGCTTGCTTCAGGCCATGAAGGTCTGAGAAAGCAGTTCTCCACACCAGCTTTCCTTCCCAGAAGAACCAGTGCAGAAGCTACAGCAAAACAGCAGCAAGAGACTGGGACAGCAGCGCATTGCGCTGGTGGCAGCGCCCGTGGACGTTCTTAGCATGAGATGACAACAAATACGGCTGGCAGGGAAGGAAGAGAGGTCACCTTACATATCTGCTTGTCCAAGTGCCTAAGCGTGGCTTTGTAGGTCGAGATTAAGCAGGGTTCTAGGTCATGGGCTATACAAAAAGTGTTGGCAGTATCTCTCAGCCCCAGCTTGGCTGGAGAACATTATCTTCTTCCCAGCATCAAACTGGTGGACACCACCTATTCCCTGAGCGTCTACCTTGATCACAGCTGGGAGGTGTTATTTCACAAGGAAAAGTCAAAAGGAAATTTGTTAGATGGCAGGCAAACAGCCATGGTCTTTGCAAAGAACAAACAGGACACCAGGCAGAGCAGTTTCAGGAGAGGGCAAAGGTGCACGTACCTCATCTGGCTCCTGTGGCTGTCCGTCAGGAAGAACCACTTGTACTGCACAAGAACTGGGCTGCAGTTGGTCATCTCGACGTAACGCTGAACTTCAGTGTCATTCAAGATGCAGCCAAAGTCCAGGGCCGTGGTCTGGATATGAAGATTCGGGAAAAAGACTTCCCCCCGAACGGTGACCTGCTCCTCGTGAGGGTGTTCAAGAAACCGTATCTTCAGAATCTTCTCCACTACCCGGATATTCAAATCCTCCTCATAAGCTGGGTTAAATCCAATGGAGAGATGAAGTTCCTCCCCTATCTCCAGCTTGACGGGCTGCAAGAAGATGAAGAGTATTAACCACCAGTGTGATCAAGTCCCAGGGTCTAATGGCATAAAACATGGAAATGTTCAAAGTGTGACCCCAACGTGGGCTTCTCAGTTCATCCTTCATTTTCTCTATGGCGTGTGCCTGGCTGCAAGCACCACACCACTCTTGTCTGAGACTATCCAGGCTCACATCTGTGCTCTGCGTCAACACAAGAGGGAAATAACTGAATTCTGGACCCACCAAAGCTGTATGTTAAGCACATAACCAAATCAGCTCTCTGCCAAGCCAGGCTCTTCTGCCCTCACTCTGGAGGAGCCCCTTTATCCTTACATTCAACACAAGCACAACGGCATTGCATCCTCACCCTTGCGGGGGCTAGTCACTGGCACGGCGCAGAAGCGGTGGCAGTGCCTACACCACCATGTGTTTAGCAGAGTCCATATCCAACACCTTACACTAACACCAAGGCAGGTCCAGGCTCCTCAGCCTTCCCGAAGGCAGAGCTGCCCTCAAAGAGAGCTCTTGAGGTTATCTGAGGAGGGCTGATGGAGAGCTGGGATGGCTGCCAGGAGTCACCTTTACTACATGGCTTGCCCAGACCTAGTTGCCTGCTGTCTCCTCCTCATGTCTCAGAGTCAGGATGCATTTCCCCAATTCAGACGATGTTTTGTTTCCTTCAGCAGCTCGTTTCAAATCTGATTCAGTTCAGGCCAATCTACTGCTGACTCTAAAGAACAAACTCCTCTGCTGGAGGGCCTCCCAGCAGAAATGCACCACCACACCCCTCCCTCTTCACACCCCACCGGCAGAAGGTGTCCAGCTGCTCACCTGAACATTGGCACGGAGGGGCTGCTGGTCCGCATCGCAGACTGAGAAGGGCTGCTCCAAGGTCAGCACGATGCTGACTGGCAGGGAGGAGAGGTTTCTTAAAGACAGAGGCTTGTACTGAAGACCTAGGACATCACACGGTTTCTACAGAAACAGAAGACAAGGGAGAAAAATAACCTGAAGTGGCCATGGACCTCCTTCCCTTTGTGATGCACTTCACATTTTCCAACCCCAAAAGAGCAGACATCTCCATCTACTATTTTTATTAGTTTGTACCCTTCTAGAAGGGTTTTCCCTATCAGATGCTTTTCAGGTTTAAAAACTACCCTACCCCGAGGGGGCATAAAAAGAGTCTCACGCAGAGATGAGGGAACAGGACCCTGAGAGGAGGCAGCTGCTTGAACACGGTCAAAACCAGAAAGCGAGCCCCGATTGTTTGTCTCCAGTTTTGTATCTTCTCTTGGACACCCTCCACTACACCAGGTTGCTCAAAGCCTCATCCAGCCTGGCCTTGAACACTGCCAGGGATGGGGCAGATACAGTCATTTCTTACAACCTTATCGTCTCCAGTAGCCTCACAAAAAGCAGTGAGGGTGGTCAGAGGAGAAAAGCGAGCAGGATCCAGCCCGTAGTGGAGAGCCTGCAGCAGCCCAAGGTTGGCTTTGAACACTGACACACACATACAGCCAGTGAGAAACCTCCACGCTCCGGTTGCGACGTGTCTCCTCCTGCCCCTGCTACAGCGCCAAGGTGTCTGCAGCCTCAGAGCTAAGCTCAGCCTGAGCTGTTTCTTCCTGTTCCCGCACTGCTCTGGGCTTCCTGCACGGTTTGTAGAAACCGGACAGCGTTCGGGAAACTAGTTCTGGGTGTATCGATATCAAACAGCCGCAGTGCCGCAGCGCTCGACACATCGGAGTGCGTGGCACCAAGGAGACCACAGGCAGACACCAGGGGTGGCTGGAAAGCTTCTAATTAAGCCCCAACTGCCTGTGCCCAGCATTTTGTGCATCTCCGGGTGCCTGGGAACTGGAGGAAAGGCCTGAAAACACAGAAACTAACTAATGTAATAGCTTCTCTTTTCAGACATCTCGCGGGAGAGGGGAAAAATGATGCAGGAGTCGGAACCCAGAGACTAAAGGGCACCTGCTTTGCGTTGGTGTCGTCGTCACTGCAGCTGAAGAACGCCTGTGGGCCCTTTGAAGGAGGTGAGGCTCGGGGAAAGGCAAAGAGCTGCCATCCATCCCACCAGCAGAGAAGGCAGAGAGATAAGAGCTCTTCCTCATCAGCATGAGGAGCCGACAGCAATCTCACTTTCTCTCAGCTTCCCTACAGGATCCCTGTCCCGGCTTTGCCTTGCCTTGGAGGATCCTCAAAAACCTCCCTTTATTCTGAGTACAGGAACTGCTGTCTCTCTAGAAGTGGCCACGATCCCCCTTGGTAGATCAGCTGTAACCTCAATTTTACTTTGGTGAAACTAAAAACCAGTCCCACCTCTAAAGACATCCTCACTTCCTTTACAAAGCGCCTCACAAAGGGTGAGGAGGGGGTTTGGCATCGCTCAGCTGTGGCCATCCGCTTCCCACCCACGGCCCCAGCACACGCAGCGGCCGTGCCAAGCCCACGCTGTTCTCGTGGGTCCCACATATCCCACCCTGTGCCCTCGGCTCAGCAGCCCCGTTCTGTCTCCACATCAAGAAGGGCAGAACAGAGCTGCTGAGCCTGTCCCCAGCCCCAGAGGAGCCCAATAACGGTCTCAGTGTTAACAAAAACAACCTTGATCCTGCTCAAACCAATGGCCAAAGCCCCACGGACTCGGAGAAGCTGTTTAACTCCAGGATGCAACCCAGAGACTCACCTTCTCTACCCGGAAAGTGATTTCTCTGGAGGATATGTCCAGAACCGGAGCAATGAACTCGCAGGTGACATCCACCTGCATTATTGGCGTCTTCCCCAACCTGTTTTCCACGATGCCGTAACACAGCAGCCGCTCCTTCACCACCTGTGTGCGAGAGTCACGCGTCAGCCAGGACACACACTGCGTTTGCTGGCCACCAGCCATGGACCACGGTCCTGCCATCAAGGTACGGTCGCCGGTCTCCTCCAGTGCCCCTTCTCTTTCTGTGCTGCATCTCACTCATTCTGCACTCAGACGTCCCTAACACGACGCTGCACAAACGACTGTTGCTTTGATGGGCCCCACTGCTCAGCACGACGCTTACAACAGCTGTAGGAACCGATTACAGAAATATCTGACTGTACTGAGGGAAACAGGTGATGGAAGGGCCGATGCCAGCAAACCCTCCCTTGGGAGCTCAGTGGAAGGGATCCATGGGAATAACCCAAAGAGCCAACCTGCCTTCAGGTAAAGGGGATCGCATTCCCAGGATGCACTGTGCCCTCCTAGAGCTGGTTTTAAAAGGAATCTCCCTGGGAGAGAGATGTCCTGTGTTTCACACAAAAACCCTCTGCTTAAGCTGGATGCTCTTACACTCAAGGCTTTTTCCTGATTTCTCATGGTTTCACTTCCCCAAATTCCTCCCTTCATTCCTCACTCTTCCCTCTGGTGCAACACCACAACCCAACACCTCCTCGGAGCCTACAGCCTTCACAACCACCTGTGCTGCACGTGCGATGCAGGCAGTTGGGCTTCTGACCAACCTCAAGAGTATGAAGTTCTGAAGACCCAAGCAAGGTGGAAAGGCCACTCCCAGGGTCTTGGCTTTGCCTGCAGGAGCCAGGTAGCCACAGCTGTGCTCACAGATGCCTTTTCAGCTTGCCAGGCAAGACCCTGAGCATTTTCTTTCCTTTCTGGTACCTTTTTCTCCTCTTCGGAAAAAGCCTTTGGGCTTAGAACTGCACAGGGACAGTCCCATCACAGTCAACTAGGTGACTAATCACGTCTTCTTCCAGCTACCACTGAGGCAACCCTTTGCAACAGGTTTCCAAACAGTATTATCTGCAGGAGCTTAATGCAGATTTCTTTCATGTTTGCCGAAACGTCTGTGCCCAGCAGTCCTCGGACTAGGGAATGCACACCAGGGTCAGCTGGCAGCTCTCTGCAGAGCTGGATTTCCCCTGGCAACAAGGGTCCAGGGAGGAGAACACCCAGTGACCCTGCTGAAACCTCCCTCTCCAAGCTGCCATCCAAGGGTGCTGCAGGACCTGGCTGCCCTTGGGACAGCGGGGCTGGCTGCGAGACTGGGGCGAGCTGTTACGGAAACACTGACAGAAGTCACGCTGTCAATTACAACGATCCCTGGGAACAGCTCCCCACGTGGAGAACGTCACTCCGGGCGTTGGAGCCGACACATTGCGTTCGTTTTTCTCCTCCAGGACTCGGTGCTAGACAAGCCCTCTGCCCGTGTTTGTCTACAGAGGAAAAACAATGCTGCTCCCAGACACTCCCTCCCCTTCGCAGGTGTTTTGCTCTACGCACTGCTTCCCCCAGATACACACCTTGCATTTTTTAATTTACTTTCTGCCTGTGCTCCCAGTCTAAGCGTCACTTATTTTCTCTGCTCTTCCTTTCTGCCGCAGCACACAACACCCCATAACCTGCTGTTTGCCCCCGAAGCAGCAACACCTCCTCCAGCCCGTATCCTGGGATCAGCAAGTTGGGTTTATGGCAGCTACAGAAACACGAAAGCCTGAGCAACTGATGGTGGCCAGCAAGAACAGCAACTGGTGCTGCCATGGTAACTTGTGGCATTAAAACAGCTTCCTGAAAGCACTTGCTTATCTTCCCAGGCAAACGTCAAGGGGCTGCAGAAGTCCCAGCGGAGCTGATCCAATGGGAAAGACTCAGCCCTCATGGGGGACCTCACCTGTGAAGTGCTGGAGGAGCCTTCCAGCACCACCTCCGCGGTCCTGCCTGGAGTCAGCTCCATCCTTGAAGGCTGGAGCTTAAACACGGGGCAGGGAGGTTTGGGGCTCCGGCAGGAATCTTTGCTCTTGCTGTTACTGACGGGAGGGAGACAACCATGGCGGCGAAACAGGCTGGAACCTTCCGTTGCCCAACAGAGTTGATGGGTGCGTTGCCCTTTGTTCGTTATCTTGAAGCGATAACAGCAGGGATTCAGGCTAGAAGAGAAGCAGAGATGAAAATTGTCATGGGAGCTCCGGTTTCCCAGCGGTCACCCAGTTTCAGCATCCCCACAGCGTTATCGGACCACACGCTCAGCAATCAAACCGCCTCCGAAAAGGCCGACCCAGCTCAAAGCTACAGCAAAGGGGCAACTGAGTCTGGCTTGAGTTGGTCACCACCCAGCAGCTGGTCTCTGTGCACAGAAGGAAAAGCTTCATGAAGAACATCATCTCAGCCGCTGCAAACAGAGCACCACCAGCCTCTGGTGCTTAATACTCGGCGGGTTTTTCCCAGGTGCTTCCTGCAGGTCTCGCTGCATCAGACACTGAGCTGGCCTGGCCCGGCTGCAGCTGGGCAGAGGAACACGTTCCCTGCCACCCCACCTCCTCCTTGGGAGCTCCTGCCTCAGCTGGCCTCCTCTGAAGATGCTATTTGGGAGCTGCAGGGTATATAGACTCGTCTGGTGACCTGGGCACCACTTTCCTCGCTGGTTGGTCCCCTGCCCTGACACTCCTGTTATCCCCCTGCGTCCCCCCATCCCTCAGGGAGCAGCCAGCCCTCATCGCTCCAACCTATCACCCTGTGCCGGAACGGTGCGGCTGGTGTGTGTTTTAGGAAGACAGATGCACTAATGGCCATAAAGTGTTTCTAAAGGAACCCCTGTGGCTTGGAGCCAGGACCTTGAGCACTGACGGACTACAGCACAACTCCTCCTTGCTGAGCCCATGGGAGAAGCAGGAGCTGAGAGATGCCCTACCTGAACTGGGGCCCCAAGTCGAGCTCCGGAGGAAGGGGTTTGTCGGTGACAATCGTGGTGCCAATGCCAACAGCCCGGACAGTGACGACGTAGGAATGGCTGTTCTCTATGGACACCTTCACCTCGTCCTTGAACTTCTCGGTGTCATCCAGGTTTGCCACGACAGTCACAGACACCTCGGTCTGGGGAGGGATCACTCCTTGACTGGGTTCGATCCTCCAGCGCGAGCACTTGCCAGCCTGTAAGACAAGCCAAACACTAACTTAGGGTGGGAACCATGGACCCTGGTTCCTTGTGGAGCGCAGGAAAAGGAAGGACTAAAGATATGAGGATAAAAAACCATAAAGGCTTAATTTCCCTAAATCTAAGCTACAGTGTCTGCAACCAGCAACTCTGCAGGAGCTTATACAACCTGCATCTTACCCCACTTTAACAGGCTCACTTCCTTAACCCAGTTTTGCCCAACCCAAGGGACGTTCATCCCCAGGAGAAGGTTATTCCCCCTCCAGCCTCTCCTTTGGAGTGCGTGCCCAGGGAAGCCACTTCATCTCTCCCGGCTCCCCGACAACGGCGGCCGGGTTTGCATAAGGGCTCAAGGGCAGAAGCAGCCAGTGCTGCTCAAATCCCACCGCGGCGGCCACCGGGCTGGGGGATACTGCCGAGAGCCTGGAGAATAACTCTGCAAAACCGCTTGATCAAAACCTCAACACCAAGTTCCTCTTTCCTGAGTTCGGCCGTGCTTCTCTACAGCCCCTGAAGGGCGGAAGCGCTCGGCTCCCACCGACCATCAGCTGCAGCATGGTGCCCCACCGCCCCGGCTTTGGGAAACTCAGCTGTAAATGTTGACAGCAGGGCAGGAAAGAAATAAGCAGAAGGAAAACTGCAAGACACGCTCTGTGGGCATGGCCCGGGCTTCCCAACCACTCTCTGCCTCTGGTTTCTCATAGACCTTCTACAGATGGGGCAATAAGGGTGCTGGACCCCCAGCCCATCTAAAACCACGTTCTCAGGGAGCAAGCTTGCAGCAGACAAAGGCACGCAATGCTCCCTGGCCACCACGAAATTACTGCGAGGCAGACGTACGGCTTCCAAGTGTCCGTCATGGTGTTACAGCTCAGTGCTGTGTTTGGGGCAACAGGCACTACTCACCCCAAACACCACAGTATCGTAAAAGAGGAGGGATTTTTTCTTTTTCAGAAAGAATGTGCTTGGAGGCTGGACATCATCCAAGCAAGTGCTTGATCCAGGTGAAGTTAGCTCGAGATTCCATCCATCAAGTTGGCAGCACCGAGCGCTAACAGGACACCAGCCAGCCCAAGGGAGAAGAGCACCAGAAAACCAAGCGGCACTTCAGGATCATTTTAAATGACTCCCCAAAACAACCACTGCCAACCATGAGGAGGTGGCTGGAGGTCAGGGAAGCAATGGCTTGCTGAGCATTCAGGGCCATGGCAGCATATGTAGGTGCCCCAGCAGGTGACCACATCTGCAGGCCTGCATCCCAGGATGGAACATGCCAAAGGCACCACAATTATTCCAGGCACTGGCAAAATTAATAAACTCAGCTCCGTTTAATTTGTCCTCTAGAGCTGCAAGAGAAAGTCTTAAGTAAAGCAAGATAAGAATGAGGTGGAGGAAGGTAGTTGGCCAAGGCTAAACACCAGGGCACGGCTTCTCCAGCAGGACCAGGCTCAGCTTTTTTCACTCCTACATCTTCCACATCCATTATCACCTACAGTCTGTTCTCCACTCTTCTGGTTTGGGACCTTATACTCCATTAGGAAAGAGTCTTACATTCCCTTTGGGGTCTGGCTAGTTACCGTTTTGTTTGCTGCACCCCTGACACTCCTTGGTTGCAGAGCAGCAGGGCTCGAAAGCCAGGCTGAACTCAGGGTGTCCAGCTAGACCAGAAGATAACAAAGCACAACTTGTTGGCAGAGCTCCACCTGCCTACCCAGAGAGACTACAGTCGCTGAACCTCCCGAAACCATCAAAAACTCAGCACCACATGCATTTTCTCCTCCAAGGCCAGAGATGCACACAACCCCAGGCAGGTAGACAAGAGAAGACCGACCTCGCTCACCACATGGAATCCCACCAACTCTCTTCTCTTCTACAACACCCTGTGTGTAGCTGATCACCAATCTCAGAGGCACCCACTGGGCTGCCATCAGCCAAGGGCCACCCAGCCACAACATGCCCGAACCGAGCCGGTGGGGGTTAGGTTTTCATTGACATTAACGTCCAACTTCTCCTCTGATCCGTGCTGACACAGGGTAGCTCACTTGAAAAGGAGACCTGATAGCTCTGCTCCAGAGGTGAATCTGCGAGCCTGCTATCTGACAGAGCTCCTTTATCAAAGCTCGGCAACCAGCCGGGCAGGAAATTGTACCCAAGAAACCATAACCCAGGAATAATGACAGGCTGCCTCGATGGAGCCAGGCTTCACATTTCCCAGGGCGACCCAGCGCAGACCCACCGTGCCCTGCTGGGCCAACAGCCCGATCCGGAGGAGCACGATTTGCGTTGTGTCCTCCTTCCTTCAGGGAGCGTTGGGTGTGGGTCCAAGGGGCAGCACGGGGCAGCACTGAACAGGAGACCTGCCAGGACCAAACGGCTCTGCCGGCCAGATTCACTCAGGTTTCCAGGTCGGCATCTGCCTGCACCCATCCAGGCTGTGTCCCAGAGACAAGAAATCTCTTGGAGCCACGCTAAAAACAACTCCATCACTTTGGAGACCAAGATCTAACTTCTGGCAACATCCCTGCTACTTGCTTATCCTGCACGCTCTGAAAAATGATGCAACAGCTCGATGCATTGGATAGACAAAGCTGATGGCTGTTTTCTTCCCCACAGGAGCACTATCCGACATCGGAGCCCCTGAGTGCCAGGCAAGGGTTGGGATCAATCACCCAAATCAAGTTCAACGCTGAGATCAATAGCTTCTCCCAGGACAGACGTCCATTGAGAATAAGGGCTGCCAAAATTTGATTGTAACGGACACCAGCGTGCATCCCAGAGACAGATGGATAGATGGATGGATGGATGGATGGATGGATGGATGGATGGCGGCCTAACTGAGGATGCCACCACACTCAGTTCTCTGGAAGCTACTTGGAGCCAGTTAATTCAGGTCATCTGGTCATTCTGGGCTCGCACGAGTGAAAGAGGCAGCACAACTCAACACTAAACACACATTACAGCCTGAGCCCCAGCTCCAGCCAGAGGGCATTCACACCGTCAGGCTGACCCATCGCTCCTCGCGGAGGCTGCACACGAAGGGGAAAGAAAAGCCCATCCGACACCCGCTGTGCACAGAGCCCTGTCCCAGGTGTGTCAGCAGCCCCGAGGTGGGGCACCCTGCCTTCTTCATTTCAAAGCTACTCTTCATCCTCACAAACTGCCCGTGGCAGAAAACAGCCCGAGCGCACCCCGAGTCCCAGCAAGAGGTGGGATCAGAGCTGGAGGCCGGCCAGATGCTCCCACCACCCACCAGCTTCCTTGGCACCTCAGCACCAGCATCTCCTCCGCAAAAGCACAGGGACCACTTGGGTTTTGCTTCTGTCCCAGAGCACCATCAAGGGGATGTTTTATGAAATCAAGAGGCAGAGCCTATGGAGCAGCAGAGTCCATCTTCACTGTAGGAAAAGCAACCATCCCTGAACCACCTCATATTGTTGTTCTACTTATTGAGTAGCCACAATATTTGCGGAGGTTGCAGTGAAGCAGGACAGGATTTATTGCCCAATCCCATAAATTAGGGCATGAGAAGCAGATGTACCCCTGCAAGCCCCGCTGGGTACACTGCAAGCTGCCCAGGGGAGGGAGGGAAGGCATTCCACCAGGACAGCAGTACCTACACTGTGCAAAAACCATTTACACACCAGTATCACCCGTCCCAGATGGTTTGCTCTCTGCAGAGACAGAAAGCAGGTTTTCATTGGGGAGTCAAAGAAAGCTGCCCTGGGAATGCCCCACTTTGATGTTCCGTTTATCCTCCTGGGCACAGAAACTGCAGTGAAACAGTTTGAAAAGAGCAGGAGGGACACTCAGCCTGGGTTAACCAGCCCCAGAAGTTCAACCCACCCAGCACACAGAAGCACAAACCTCCTCCAAACCATCTTTTCCTGCCCCAGTCGCCCCTCCAGTGGGGAGCACATCCCACCCAGATTCACTACGTGAGCCCTTCTCAGCTGCACCATCTCAGCAGCCAAGCTCTGCTCCTGCTCTGCACCTTGTCACACCATGCAGCCTCCACGAATTAAACAGCCTTTTTCTGCAGCTACTTGCCAGAGATGCTCTGCAATGCTATGGAATCCACAGACTCCATAGGTACATGACCCTTGCAAGTGTATTTCTGTGCAACAACCCAGCTGGTTTGACCCCCGGTAGGTGTAGGAGCCCATCATGAGCAGTTTGAGGACACGGACCTCACACCCCAATCTCTATCGCTAACAGGAGTCTGACACAAAGCAATCGCAGACAGACCAGGGAGATCGTAGGGGAACCCATGTCATTCCAGGAGCAAAGAGCCACAGGGTTCTCCTGATCTCCTCGACCTCCAAAAGGGTGGCCCTCACAGCTGAACACCTTCCACAAAATAAAGACAGAACTTGTGAAAATGATCCACACTGATTTCTGCTCAAACATCTACACAAACTCCCTGTTTCACTGCGGGGTGCCCCAGCTGAAACTGCACTCGGAGCCAGGCTCCGCTCGCCGCACCGCGATGGAATATCTTGCTTTCTCTCTCAGACAGCGATACGGAAACGCTGTGTAGAGAAATCAAGTCACAGGTTGGGACCAGTCATTTTTGTTGGAAAATAGCTGTGCAGATACTTACCATCTCTGTGCAGAAGGATGCAGGGATGACAGACTGATTGGAGAGGTAGAGAGTTCGGCAAGCATCTTGCAGAACTTGGATACTGCCGAAATCGATCTTACTCGGATGCACGTAGACAACCGGTCCTCCTCCAGCGCTCACTAAATGGATTTTCTGCTCCAGAAAGCATGTAGGAAAGATCAAAAAGAACAGGGAAAGTTCGAAAAGATCAGACAGCTCTAAGGGTACTCCCAGACCGAGGGATCATTACAGCTGCTTGAAGTTTTCACTGTTGTGAGACTGAAACAGAGGGCGGGGAGCAAGTGTGGCATCGGGAGCGATCCCATCCGAAAGCCACGAGCTCCCAGTTTCCCACACTTGCATCCACAGCCCCTCCACGTTCGCTCTCCTTCCTCTACCCTCTGCCGGCTCCCACCCCTTTTACTGCTCGGTTTGGCCCCAAACCCCCTCCCTGACGTCTGCTGCGGCACAGCCACGCTTGGAGAGGCACTTTCACATTCCCAAAACGACAGCTGCCAGCACCAGCACGAGTCAAAAGCAAGAGAGGCTCTTCAGAGCAGAGATCACGCACCTTAGTTGTGTCTGATTTGTGCTCATGTGTATTCCTGGTATTCCATGAATAACAGACATTAATTATTAATGACATCGCTCAAGCAGTATTTTTTTTTCTTTGGACACTCCGAGATGCAAACTTTTGCTCTTGCAGAACTGGCGCAGGCAACTGAATGAGGAATGTGGACCCCTTCGCTAAACCACCTTCTCACACCACTAAAAACAAGGAGAATTTATCCTCTCTGGCTGGATTTCATCCATCCCAAACACCCCAACTCTGACACAGGATCCGAATGCATAAACCCCCCAACTCCGACAAGCTGCTGTACGATTCACTGGGGGGCACGGAGCACGATTTCACAACAGAAGAAACCAGCCTCCGTGATGTCCCACCTTCCGTGATGTCTGACTCGAGGAACTGGCACTGACGGCTGTCAGAGTCACTGGTCCAACTCGGCCAGAAGCAGCAGCATCCAGAAACGCTCGGCCCTTGACAGGGCACTGCCGCGTGCAAGTATGAGCCAAAAAATGATGTACCGAGGCTGGTACCTCACAAACAAGGAGCTGAAGCTGTGTGTGATGATGGAGCTTTTATCTCTCCAGGAGAAGGGAGGTATGGAGAGCCACAGCCCAAAGCTCCTGGGAAGAAGGTGCTGGAGGGAAGGGCTGTGCCTCACCAGCTGGCTTTTGGCAAAGAGATTCGATGGATATTTCTCAAACACGATGAGTCTGACTTTCAGAAAAATCTTCAATCCAGCTTTGCCTAAAACACGACCGCAGCACGGTTTCTTACCCAGCGTTTGCTGCAGCAGGAGTCAGGGAGGTCCCTGCGTGCTCCTGAACAAAACTCCTAACGAAGCAGCAGCTGCTGTTCATCTAATGACACAGCAGAGCGCGAGACCCAGAGCTTGTGCCGGGTTTCAGGCTGGGCTGGTTATCCCATCTCACGTATCCGTAACTAAATGCCGTGTCAGACTCTCAGGTTATACCGAAGACGACACCGTCCTTCCTCTTCTCCAGGCATTAGCTGTCGCTTGTGACATGAATCCCTTCCTTCCTTGTGCACACCAGCCATAGATGACAAGTTCTTGTTTTCCCAGGAAGAATCCCTGGGATTAGTGACCTTGCTTGTACACTCTATATCCCACCGAGATGAGTCGCATGAAGGGCCACAGCCCCACGGACTCACCAGTGGGGATCCTTCGTTCCCAAACCCCACGACACGAGCAACAGTGTCCTGCTCTCCCATCGCCTGGGCTTCCAGTGTCAACGGGACCTCCACCGAGCTGTGAGGCTGGATGATCCCACACTGCACAGAGCTGGAGTACCACACGGCAGCACCCTCCTTCTGTTCCTGTAAGAGACAGAATCAAACACAACTTCAGAGTGGCCTTTGAGGAAACTTTCACCTCCTTGACATCTACCACGATGCCAATCCACACATTTTTAAAAAATCCCTAGGAGACAGCAGAAAGGCACAAAACCAGACACAAGTGTGGGTTTGGCATCCTCAGGGGGTTCAAAAGCTGCATCCACCCCTGTGCTGCCAGCCTCCCTGCAGCAGCTTTTTGCAACCCTCCAAGCTCTCCTGCATGAAAGTAACCCAAAAACTAGAACATAAACTGCTTCCTAAAGAGCTTGTACTGCTTCCTAAAGAGCGTGTACTGTTTCCTAAAGTTTACATTCAGGTAGGCTCCTATTGAACTGCTTCCTAAAGTTCATATTCAGGTAGGAATATAAACTCAGGAACCTACCTGAATACCTTTCCTTATTATTAGTTTTCCTAACAACGCCCTTGATAGCATTTGAAGCAGGAGGCAGACGTGACAGCAAACCTGAGGAAGAAGCCTGTAGCAGCCTGGCACACTGCTGTCGTTCACGAGGGTCAGCATCTGCCGGTAAGGGAATTTCAGACAGCACTGTCCGAACGTCAGAACCGGGTTGAGCACTCGCAGCTGAGGAACGATGCATCTGGAAAGAGAGAGATGACCAAAAGGGAATTAGAGATACCAAGAGAACGCAGAATTTGTTCAATCCCTAAAGAGTGTGAATGGAGCACAACCCATTTGTCACTGTCAAACAGATATTTAATATCCCTACAGCGATAAATCGCCTTTAGCATCTGGTCGTTCACATTTATTCAACAACTTCTTGTAAAGCAGGGGCAGACCCTGAGACCCTGAGTTGTTGTTATTCAACAACTTCTTGTAAAGCATTGCAGACACTACCAAGTGCCTGGACACAGCACCGTGCCCTGTCCCAGAGCTGTCTGATGGGCATCTTTGCCCCAGGAGGACCCTCCCAATGGCCCCAGCAAGGCGTGAGCTCTGGAGGAGCCTTCCCACCAAGGCCCAGTGCTCACCAAGGCTCAGGGAACACAAGGCTCCAGTGCCTCAGTAAAAATGACTCCCTCCTCTCCCATACTGCTGTTGCCCTGCCTGAAAACTCAGCCACTTGTCCCAGCAACGGAGGGCACAAGCCACCGCGTGCCTCAGGCAGTGGGTGATCGCCCTTTCCCCGTTGCTCTGCTCATCTCCAGCTGGGCACAAACAGCTCGTTACACAACGCTTCTCACGTGCAGATGGAGCCAGCAAACCACGCTCGAGGCAGCGCTGGTACCTGGCAGTGAGGCGCAGCGACGACACCTCCTCACCAACGCCGTCCACGTCCACCACCAGCGCCAGGTCGTACCGCTTCGGGGTGTTGGAACACAGGGTGACCTGGCGGAGGAGAAGAGCATCGAATACTTCGTCACTCCCAAAAGCCATCGTCCGTGTGTGCTGTCCTCTGGTTCTTGTTCCACAGTAAGGAAAGGGAGTATTTCGCCCTAATTCTTCTGCTGGTCCGTGTACAGAGCACACAGGAGTAACAAAAGTCTTCTGACAATCTCCGCTGTGTTAAATACACCGTGCAGTCATCGGGGCACACGTAAGCTAAATTAAAGCACAATCACACTAATGCTCTACTCACCGCTGTATTAAAATGAAGAGACTCATTTTTAATCTCGACTACAAGAGCATAAATCCAGAGGAAATCTGTTGACTTCAATGGAACGAGTCCAGCTTTACAATGGGAAGCTGAGGGCAAAATGTGACCCAGCAGGTGCTGTGCAGTTCACAGCTACCAGAGTTGGGTTGTTTTCAGTCCCCATTGGAGATCAGCACAGTGAATACAGCTCCTTCTGCTCAACGGGAGATGAGAAATGGGACTGGGAAGAAAAGCAAACTGCTTTATACAACGACATCTCTCTTTTTAACAGCCACCTTCTGTCCTCAGCCTTCCTCTGCCCGCTTTAAAGCAAAGAAATCACTCTGAGCAACGCTCAAAACCACATGAACGGCTTCTGCACTTGACTATACGGTACAAGACCTTCAGCCTACAGTTCTGGAAACAAAACAGTGCTGCAGAAATGTCCCAGAGGGACCAAGCCAAAGGTCCAGCACTAGTACCTACATGTTACTGGTGTTGTGCTACCAGCACTAAAGGCCTCTTACACCTCCATGAAGCTTCAGCTCCAGCTGCTGAAGCACCTATGGCCGGCCTCTTCCCATACCTGGATATCCAGGAATCCCTGGGAGCCGATGGTCCCTCTGCATGGCTTCACGGTAAATTCAGTTGGCCTGACGAGACTTTCACTTTCCATTCTCCTGCGCGGGCGAGTGCGGTCCAACATCCAAACAGAACTGGTCACGCTGGGCGCTCCCGAGCCGTCCCCAGGAACGCGCAGGTTGAATGTCATGGGCACCAGGGAGGTGTTGGTGAGGCGGCACGACAAGGTGCAAGGAAAGCCTAGGGAAATGACACAGACAGGAATTGATGCATCACTTGTCCCACGATTCCTGGTGTGAGTATCCTGTAATGATAAAACCGTGCTTGGAGTTGAGCTCCTTCAGCCTTAGTTTACAGCTAAGCCAGGAATTAGTCGCCGCTTCAGTTCCCTTTGATGCTGATCACTGAAGTTGCTTCCTCGGCGATGCCCACTCTTCGTGATGCTGGACACCAGAATTTTTTCTGAGGAGCGCTCCCACCTGCCCCCAAACCAGCACCAATTATTTCTCACTTATGAGAGTGCATCCAGACAGACCATTTATTCTGAAAATTCAATCCAGAAAATTCTGTTAACTCCGTGAACGCTCCCACTGTTTCCAATATCTAGAAGCAGTGTATTGTCATTGAGGAGAAGCTACAGCAAAAGAAAGGGTGGATGGAGTTGGGAGCTGCGCCATGACGCAAAGGACTCTAATGCAGTTCCTCTAGGCAGGATCCTTAAGGCATCTCCTGTTCTGGGGCAACCAGACTGAGCTCGCGACAATCTGCAGCCCACTTCACAGGAGGCAAGCCTGTGTCTCACCTCACCTAACAAACGGGGACATCGCACCCACACCGCACACCAGCTTTGACTACTGCTGCAAAGGTTTACGTCGCTTTAGCTTTAATACTTGCTTTCCATAATGGAAAAACAGTGATGCAACCACACCCGGCAGGGACGTTCTGCAGAGATGGGACATCAGCCCACAACCCGCTCTGGAGTGGACATCTAGCTCGGCTGGCCAGCTCTATGAGAAGGAGACATGTCCCATGGCCTGCTTACCAAGCGTTATTTGAGTAGATATGGGGAGGAAAACCAACTGCAGGCACAGCAGACAGTTTCTCCATACCCAGCAAGAGGAACCATCGCCCACCTCCAGCAATTACTCCAGCAGGAGGCAGGAGCTGCCCCAAAGGACAATCACTGACTTCACCATCCCAACCGAGACCCAAGTCGCCAGACGCAGCCACCGGGCAGCAGCACAGCTAAAAAGCCAAAGCACAACAGCTGCCTCCAGCTGAAAAGCTCTTCATAATGAAACCAGACGCAGTCGGATGAATCTCCTATGACGTAACCACGTTTCTGCCCGTGTGTTTCTCCTTGGTTTGGTTATTCAAAAGGAAACAAAGAGGCAGCAGAGCGGTGATGGAGGGAGGGGAGGAAGCAGCTCAGCAAAGGTAATGAGCTTTCTTAAGTCCACGAAGAAGAGCGTGAAAACACAGAGGCATCCTGGGCGCAGAATGATAACAGCCCTTCAATCCATCCACAGCTGATTTCACATTTCGACTTGAGATCATCTCAGTAAAAAGCCTTTTGTGAGACTGAGCTGGAGAACCAGAATCTGCGTCTCGATGGAGACGCTCTGGATACTCGGCCACAGGCTGTCAGCAGCGCAGGGAGGGAGCAGGAGCCCAGGTCTCTGAGGACATTGGTGCCCCATGCAGAGCTGCTGCCTGGGTGTATCACATCTCGTCTGTGATAACGAGGTGCCCTCACAGCACTAATTATCATCTCACACTGAAGGTCAGCTGGGTAAGTAGCACCCTTGCCTTGCAACAGGAACATTTACCTTGAGTAGCTACAGCCAGTGTGTGGCTTAAACTCCCTTCTCCTGCAGTCCCATGCCCCGGGCCCTCCTGGGACACGGACTTTCACAGTCACTCTGCTGCCAAGGATCAGGAGGCTGGGGCTGAACAGACTGTGAGGGACACCATCAAACACCGACTTCCTACTCCTTCGTTCCCATTTGACCTCCCGATGGCACAACGCTGCCTACGCAGCCAGCAGCCCTGGTTCTGGCACCCCGAAGGGCACCAAGGAGGAACACGGGTGACAGACGCTCTGCTGCTGAAGCGCTCCGTTTTGGTAACGCGCAGACCTCTCGCCTTGTGGTCCCGCCCAGCCTTGCAGTCCCAGGGTACTCACCAAAGGAGACGTCACCAAAGTGGAGGGCAGGTACGTTGAAATGAAAGCTCGGTCCAACGACGCAGCCCCTGCGAGGACAAAGACAGGCAGAGGAGGCATTGGCTTGGGCAGAGGAGTGCAAAGCTTTCGGCCTTCATTCCCGCGCAGGTGGATAAAAGCCAGTCTCGGAACCACGGTGGGTTTCACATCAACCCATCACCCTTGTGCTCAGCACGGCGTCTGCGTGGACAGGAGGCTGCCACAGCAAAGTGGTCGGCAGCTCACAGCTGCTGGTGTGGCTGAGGACACCGTGACAGGCAGAGTATGTCCCCAAGCTGCTGCTGGCCCGATGGAGGACCTTGAACAAACGATGGCCCTGTGCCTCAGTTTCCCCATCTGTAGTGGGACGGACACAGAGCTGTCCGCACGGAGGTGGACACATTGTAATAGCCTTTCAGCTGCAGGTTCCCTGCTTGGCTACTAGCTGGAACTGGTGTTTCCATGGAGCATACGAACATCTTTTCCTCAGCAGCTCTTGAGTCACACAACCATTAGACATGCAGGATTTTGAGGCGTGAAGCCAGGGGAGCGCCCAGACACCCGTTGACCCCAACAAGAGCAGCAATAGTTCTACATAGTGGACAGCTGAATTTTGGAGGAAAGTACCAGCTTGTCACCAGTGAACCAGCTGACACATCCAAGAGCAATTCACATCTTAAACCCAACATGGGTGTCCTGAACCTTCTCACCCATCCTTAAACTCAGCAGTTAGGCTCCAAACCTCACCAACATCCACTGAAATCAGCCCTTGGAGCTGCACAACATCCATTAGTTTATTTCGTGGTTGATGCTAATCAACGCCAGCTCTGCCTCTTTAGTTAAAAATCAAGGATCACAGTGGATGGTGCCTTCTAGTTTTATTCCCAGGACTGCCACTGCACATGACCCCAGCACCCCGGAGAAGGGACCTGCGTTCATCCGTGGTGTCCCCTTTCCAGCATCCCTTTCTAAACACCACAGAAACAAGGATTCAGGACCTTGTAAGGTTGGTTTCCAAGTAAAGAATAACCACCTACTGTTTGGGCATCTCCTGACTGCATAGTCAAAAAGCCCTCAGAAAAACTGAGTTTCAGGACTTTCCATCCAATGTTAATTCTTGATTCTTGGAGCTTAACCAGTTCCTGAGAATAAGTCAGGCAGCAAATCCCTGCCGCTGCTGAAGTTCCCTCTTCAAGGACCTCACACAACCAGTCCTAACCTCCCAAGCCCTAACAGCTTTGGACGGAGCCAAGGGAGCAGACACGCTCTCCTACACAGCACTGGCCAGGAGATGATGGAAAACCACCTCCAAACCAACCACGACTGGGGATGACACTGGGAAAGTGCCAAGATGAGCCTTGCCAGGCGAGTGGGGAAAGGACTCAGGCAAGGAGAAAGCTGCTTATGCAACAACATCCCGTGACCAATTTGGAGGGAGGGACAGAGGAGAACAAATTATTTGACTGTGAAACGTTCCCTCTCCATCTCCAAAACCATCAGCGCTTTCCCCCAAACACAAAGCCACCAGAATTGTGTGTCCACTGAAGCCAACAGACCTACTCGCCGCTCTCTTCTTGCGAAGCAAGAACCTTGTGCTTCTTTTTTCTCCATTTCCCTTGTTTTACTGGTAAAATCGACTGCAGATTCCCTCCATTTCTTTACTGCCCTGATCTGTAACTGGGCTGAGGAGGCACAGCCAGCCTCAAAGCCCCAAGGCACCCAGCAGCAGCTCTCTGCCTACACGACATTATCCCACCGGCCCATGGCTAAGACTACCTGGGACAAGTTCACCCGCTGCGTGCTCCTGCAGTGAGCTTCGCCTCTTCTCCCATCAGCTTCTTCTTTTTTCCCCCTTCTCCCCTTCGCTCGGGGAGGATTATCCCCTGCAATGACACCAGCCCGTGGGATGGTGCCCAAGCCCTGTGACAGTCCTTGCTGCAGAGCTCCCTGTCTCCTGCATCGGCACTTTGCTGGCTGCAGAAAGGAGCTACCGTAGCACTCACGGCACGAGAGGCAGGAGGACAGCTTGTCCCAACGCGTTTGCACGAGAGACGATGCCAAGGCTGCTGCTACCCGTTTTGTACGGATTATTAACGTGGCATTTTAAAAACACTGCTTCTGGCTGCAGAATCACCCAAGGCTGGCCCATCCTTCAGCCACCTCCAAAGCCCAGTTGGCCTTGCTGGTGCTCAGGTGGGACATCCCAGACCATCTACTGCCCAAAGCTGACACCATCACACGGTCTGCTGTGGCCCAAGGGGTCTGAGCTACCTGCAGGAAGGAGTCACTCCAGCTCCTGGGTACCCAGACTGCACAGCAGGCATCTCCACACCTTTCCTGTGCAGCCTCCAGGCAAACTTTTCTCCAGCATCGTCACTTAAAGCCCTGGAGTCTTCACACAGGGGTGTCAAAGGGCCACAGAAGGAACCTGCTGCTGCCAAATTCTGTGCAAACAGCGTCCTGGAAAGTCACAGAGCCACCCAGCTCAACCACGAAGGCAAAGCTGTTTCCCAGAAGAAGCCAAGGCTTTCAGATTTAAACTGGGTATTGAGAGCACAGGAGGAACCGTCACTTCCAGCTAATTACACTTCGTTTGCTGCTGCAATTGCAGGGTTCACACTGGGGTCAAGGTTAAAAAGCCTTGGCTCAGTCTCAGCTCTGATCCCAGCAACCCCACACTACGACCTGAGACAACACCTTTGTAATTCTGCCTCACCATAAAATGAGGTTGGTGGGAGATGATTACACAGAGATGGGGATGGATGGCCCCACCAAGCCCCTATAACCCTCCTCACCTGATGGTCAAGGTCACAGGCTCAGGGGATCCATTCACACTGAACCTGAATTCTTCGGTGAACTTCCCCAGGATGGTGGAACTGAAGGAGATGTGGACGACTTGAAGCCCATCTGGCAAAATCATGCCCTGCTTGGGCTGAAAGGTGAAGCAGGAGCCCAGAGCTGTAGTTGGAGGGACCAAGTTGAAGACAGCATTGATGGCTCCTTTGTTAAACAGGATCGCCTGTGGCAGCAAGAAAACAAAAGGAAAATACATAAGGAATCTTCCTTCCTTACAGAAGGCTGATGTATTTTCTAATTCAACAATTAACATCTGGAAAAGGCAAGAAGATGTTGTGTGCTGCTGCTTGGCAACGGTCAAAGAAAACACAGCAGGACGAGTTCTGCCTTTTTTTTTTTTTTAATGCAAAACTTCACGGAAACAGAGTCACTCTGGGGTTATTCCAGCGACATGGAGCAGTCCACTTGGACCTGCAGCACAGAAGATGTGCTCAGCATCACCCAGCTGACTCAGACCTGTCCCTAAGAGCGACCAAGGGCCGTTGCAGCATCACTAGTGATCCATCACACAACTGCTGCTGCTCCAGACGAGTCCGATCCTACCAAGGGCAGACCACCTTCAGCTTCCGCTGCAGCCAACAAGTTGAGTGCATGCAGAAGATGACACCTCAGGCCAGCACCACAGGCAGCTTTAGAAGCACTCCCCAACTCTGCCACAGTATCTAATTTAGGTTTCTTGATTTTCTTTCTTCCACCTGCGAGTTTTAGTCTTTGCTAAACAGAAACGTCAGGAAAGGATGAGCATGAGGTGCACAGCAGCCCCCACCTATTCCAAAGAACTTCTCTTTCCTAAATATTCACAGCCACCACCTAAGATTTTACCATTATTAGAATAACCACAAATTTAGAACCAAATTTAGAATTTATTTACTGCCTCGAACAAGTGACACAGCCCCACAGCGTTTGCTGAGATTCAGCTCTTTTTGCGTCGCTCGAGCAATGCCCACATCTGCCCCTGAGTGCCAGTACCCTGCCCGTCACCAAACCTGCCCAAAGCAAAGCTGTGAAGTGGCTGAGTGCTGCGGGGTGAAATCCCGACATTTCCATGGAATTATCTATCTGCTTTGGATTTCTTTGCCCTAATTTTTGTCCTTGCAAAACCTGGCAGAAAAATTGAGCCAGAAGCAGCGAGACGTCCCTTATTTTTTAATTTTGCAGCTGCTGTTGAAAATATTCACATATTCAAACTCTGCAATGGTCACCTGCCCACTACTCTCTCCTCTCACGTTTCACACCTGCGTTACAAATTGCCACTTAGGGACCCTGCGCTGAGCTGAGCTTCACCTCCAGCCTCGCTGCTCAGTACGGCGCTACCAGTATCATCTTCTTCTTCACGTTCTCTCAAGTCACAAAAATAATAAATTGACACAGAGAGAATCAATAAAACATCAGCATCAAAGTGCACCCAGAGCACAACATTTTGGTAAGAAAACACCTTCATGTGTCCTTCCCTGGCACAGTCAAGCTTTTGAAAGCGTCTGGCATGATGTACGGCCTCATTTTCTACCTCTTTCAGTTGCTCTATCTTATATTTTTGCAGATGACTTGACACTGTTGGGGGGAAGCAAATATGTAGAAAGTTCCTTTGCTTCATTTCCAGAAATGTTTTGCTCTTTCTAGAGCCAGAGATGCACCGAGTCTGACCGGCACGAGACGGTCGGTAGGAGACTCCCCATTTCTTCACAAGGGACAGCTCTGAGCCAGGAGGCTGGAGGCTTAACTGGCAGCTGTTTGCAATGGACTTGAGTCCAAATGCAGGAAATCTGTTCCAGCTGCTTTTTGACAGTCGGAGCACACAGGTGCATCACGTCCAAGGCCGTCACAAAAGCCTCTTCATATTTAGCTTTTGCCCCAGTGCTGCTTTCGTGCATCAAGCGGGTTTTTCTGCATGAAGCCTCCCAGCTCTCTCTAAAGGACATTGCCACAAAGCAGGTTTAGGGCTCCATGAGCAACACAGACACCTTTCAGACCCCATCAAAAGCACCCAGACTTTGTGAACCCCCCCGCATTTGACTGTTGTGCCAAACACGCCCTGCTCGCAACTGCCCGAGCTGCCAGAAATCCCGCAGGCCCACGAGGCTCCCTGCTGCCCCGGGGGCCGTCGGGATCCAGCCCCACCCTCGCGAACCCCTTCTGCTCACCTCGTAGCTGTGGGCTGCTCCAGCAAAAACCTTCCCGATGTCCAGCTGCTCGAAGCTGAAGCGGAGCCGGGGCCCCAAGCCTTCTGCTTTGATGTGCAGGGGCAGCCTGGTCTCACGGCCTGGGGAGAGATTTCCATTCTCAGTACAAGAATTCTCTATCGCCCTCCATTTTTCCAGGCTGTCTCAATGCTAGTACATTCCCTGGATGGAAGGCCGACAGTGATCTGCTCTTGAAAAGCACCGTAAGCAGCACCGCGCAGACGCAGAGGAGGGACGCGGTACCTGACCCACGCAGCTGGCTGCAGGCGCTCCCTGCCCCGCGCCAGCACAGCAAAGCCATCGCCTCTGGGAGGGCAGAGATGGTCTAACTCGGGGGGGTCAATGAAAACTGCTCCCGGAAAAAGACTCGACAGCACTTCCTAAGGCAGGATGAGCACAAAGCTTGGCTCGCAGCCTGCTCGGACCCCAATTTCCAGGAAGGAGGCTCACCCTGCTGAGAAGAGCAAGCCCTGTGCAGCGCTACCCGTATGCACCACAGACTCGGAGCCCTGGGGTGATAGTTCCCAGCAGGGAGAGCAGCACGTGTGGGCAGAGGTGGTCCCTCCGCAGACGCCCCGCGCTCAGCAGAGCTCAGCCACCCAAGGTCCGGCAGTGCCGGGGTGGCGGGAGGCGAGCCAGGATCTGGGAGCGCAGCTGTACTCAGCTCCCGCTGCCGCAGGAGTCCCATGATGAATCCATGTAATAAGACTCATCTTGGAGGCAAATGGTCTACAGGGGCTTAGTGCTTGTCTACTCGAGCTGTTGTGCCGTGTCGCCCCTTGGCCTGAACACAAACCTCACAGCAGAGCAAATGTTGGCAAAACCCCAGCGTGAAAACTTATCCCTTCGCTGCCTTGTTGTTCTGGGATCAGTGATCCAAGCATGGAGCCAGGCATCCCGAGGGCTGGCCTTGGACAGGAGACCACCCGGAAACCACAGGGACAGCGGGCAAGTGCCAGCACCGCCCCGCAGACCACTGCCCCTTCCCAGCAACGACACGAGAACCGGGCGCACTGGTTCTCTCTGTGCCTCGCCTCCCCTGGCAACAGGAGCAGGAGGAAGGAGCTGTACCTGAGACGTCCCGCAGTAGACCGTCTGCTGATAGACTCTGGCTTCTCGGGGTTTGAAGATCACCTTAATTTCAGTCGAAGAATGTGGCCAGACGTCTCCCTCCTAAAACAGGAGCAGGACAGCAAAGCATTTATCTTCAAACGTTACACTCCTTTTGTTTTCAACCACAGCCCTGTAGCCTGTATTTAGAGCATCAACGAAGAGCAAGGAGCAAGTAACACTTACCAACAAAATTTATACGAGTTTTGAAGTGGCTGCAGAAAACCCCAAGTCCCCCACCGTTACTGGCACCTGGTAGAGGCGTTCCGTTAAATCACGGCTATAACGAAGCACCAACCAGCTCACGCTCCAGTAAATGAAGCCGGATAAAGACACCTCTCTCCTGCAAACCATTCCTCTCCGCATCGCTATGGCTACAGGAGCGCCTTTACTCAGGTCAGAAGAGATCTGGCAAACCAAACGGATTTTTCCGTTCTTGGTTATGAAGGTGCTACCTCTTGTGCCCGTCACCTGTGCACGTACGTCAGTACGTAACGGACTCCGGCGAGCCGGGGCACCCAGCTCAAAGGACAGTCCCCACAAAAACTAAAGAGCTGCGACACGGCGAGTTATTGGGCTGCAGCCGCAAATAATTCCCTAATGCACAGTCTGCTCGGAGGCAACAGAGGGAAGAACAGGCGGAGAAAACGGTTTCGAACACCAACAAGCCATCACCATACAGAAAAGGGAAGTACGAACGCATCAAGTCACTTGGATTCCTCTCCAAACCTGGAGCAAACACATTTCCCAGATCTTTCTGTTTCTACCCAGCAAGCACCTGGCTGAAGATGAAGCCTTATTATATGACAACATGCTTGCTTGAAGAAGCAAACTGGGGACATCAGCCTGCAGCCCCCAGTCAGCGTGCCAGGTAGCAGAGCCCTTTGGGTCCCACAGGGATGCTGCACGGAGTGAGCATCCAGAGTTATCTTGGATTCCGCAGGAATAAAAGTGTTCGAGGTGCTCCAAACATCATAAGCTCTGCTACGGACACCTGGAGCTCACCTAAGCCGAGCCACTGAGAAAAAAGACCACTTGGATGGTGGATCTCCCTGGCTTGGCTAACAGCTCAGCAGTGCTCATCGCCCAGCTGCTAACGGTTCCACTTACCTCAAAGCTTCTGCCCAAAACCCTGCAAAGGGCTGATAAAGCACGGAAAACATTTACTATCATTGGATGTAAGACATCCACATGCCAGGGCAGGGAAGACAGACGTGAGCAAAGCTCTGAAGGTGAAACTGATCGTTCCATAAATAATGGATTTAATGGAAATCAAAGGATTGATAATGCTGGACAAGACCAAAGGCGAGAGACTCGTGTAATGGCTCACTTACATCAGCCCTAGAGCAAACTGTGTAACATTTACGGAGCGCTTTAGGAAAAGTTTCCACTCAAGACTTGAGGCCAGGCTACACTTTATGTCCGCACATCGCTACGTGGAGCACCAGGACTCAGCACTGCAGGCAACCACGCTTCTGGACCTCACTGTAGTGAGTTCAGGAGCTCAAGAGCAGGTTAAGCCAGTTGTAGAGACACAGTGTGGCTGTAAGGAAGCAGGAGCCCTGGGACACGCTCCAAAACCAGCTCCGACACACACAGGATGCTCCTAATACTCAGCTCTCGCTCTCTGCAATATTCCTGCTGCTCTGACACAATCTCTGGGTCACAGCGTGCTGCTGTCAGCTACAGTGCTGTGACACTGCAGCTGTGCTGACCTCGGTGGCTCTCAGCCCTATATCGGCTATAGGGGTAACCAAGAAGAGAACGTGACCCCCTTCCGTGGAAAAACAATAAATTAGTTTCACCTGATTTACAAGAAAGAAGAGGTTGGGATTATTCTAGGGTTGCTCCAAGAGGAGAAGGGATTTTGCACTGCTCCAGACAGCAGGCGTTCTTCGTCTCAGACCATGCAAATACTCAGTACCAGGGCTCTGGCGGACTGAGGACATGGGGGTTTGCAAAAGCAAAAAAACGTTCTGTACCTATGTGCAATACAACTCAAGTCTGTTTAAACCGGTCAGCCTGTGTTCAGGCTACCAGATGACACTGGAAGAGAACTTCAGACTTAGTCGAGGTTGTATGAAGGAAGTGGTAATTCTGTGTTTAAACCGGGGCTGAATTTGGCCTCCTTTCCACAGACGACCATTTCATTCTTCAGGTCGATACGTCCCCTCCAGTGCTCCGACATCCTTTGTTACTCCCCACACACGATGTGCAAGGCGTGCCCCTACGTGTAGCGATCGATCCCTCTGAACACGGCAAGGACACTTCAACACCCCAGTTTGCAGCCCGTGCAGCCCAGCTCAGCTGGTGGCAGCTTCTCACGGCCGCTCAGGAGCCCAAGCTCAGAAAGGCTTTTTGCAACGAGCTCTCCCAGCCTCACTCCGAACCTGGCGTTTCCTCTCTCGGGCATCGAGCCAACTGATGCGGGGATCTCATTCAGGGAGGAGGAAGAGGAGGAGGAGGAGGAGGAGGAGGAGGAGAGGAGGAGGAGGAGGAGGAGGAGGAGGAGGAGGAGGAAGGGAGGCTCTCAGCTATCGCTTACCACCGGGCTCATGCTGGAAAACGTCATTGGAGAACAGCATGGCGTCTCCTCGCACCTTTGCTCTCCGGTGCTGGAAGGTGCGGGAGAGAAGGGAAGAGCGATCTCGCAGAACGGTGGTCCAAGGAGCGATCCGTCTCATCCTCTTCCTGCCTCCGCAGCTCGCGACACCGCCCTGCAGTGACGGGGAGAGACAAACAAGTGGACAATTTAATAAGCACCACGTTTGCAGAGGACTGTCGTGTCAGCGCAGGGGCAGCAGCGCACACAGGGACCAGCAGCAGCAGCGGCTCCGCACGGGGCTGACCCCAAGCCACGGGGTCCCAAAACGGGCCAGATCATCACTCAAGCGTTGAGGTCCCTGAGGCCCATGGACACACCCCCCGACACCATGGATGGTTTACTCCTTCTAAACCACTTCAAAAGCACCAACACCCCTTGGAGGCCACACGTTAGAGCAGTGCATCTCAGTGAAATGATGTGTTTCAAACCAACCTCAGCTTCTGCTGATCCTCCTCTTTCTGAGTAGCCAAAGCCTTCCACTGGAAGTGGGCGATGATGTCACTCTGATTGTGGATGACCACAGACCGGTAGTTTGGCAGCGTCAGGTAAGTGTTCTCAATTGTCAAGGAGCTGCTGTCCAGCCTGATGTTCACATCTACAGCTGTTCCAAAAAGGCTCGTGTGGATAGCTTCCCCTGGAACAAAGCACAGGAGAGTCTTTGCTCATCTGCTGATGAGATACAAGGAACAGGGCAAACCACAGAACAGAAGAAGTGTTACGGCTCATAGCAGTATCAACAGTTCCACAGATCAGGACTTCATCACCACCCTGATAGCTGCATGTGTATGGCATGAGGACACCTGGACACACCTTCAGCACCTTATTTCTGGGTGTGTTTGTAACATTTATCCCCAGGTGACACTATTGACGGTGAGATTCCCGAGTGCAGAACCCTCTCCAAATCAATATCTGTGCTTGGCATGCAGACTTCAGAAATCCCTTCTGATACCATCATCTGATGTTAAGGTGACGAATAGGGATGGGCAGCCCAGAACACCCGAGTCACCTTCATTTCAGGATGGGCTGGGATTTTTCCAGGACAGTCTAAAGGATGCACAATTTCAATCAATCAATTAATAGGCAAAGGGAAAATTATGACTTATGCACAACGAGTTTCATGTCTGCTTAAGCAATGCTAGGGGACAGATTTCACCCAACTTCAGCAAAGATTAAACCAATGCAACGTCCACGTGATCCTGTGCACGTCACACCAACAGCAGCACGATTCACTGAGAACTACAGCCACTGGGAGCAAGTCAATACAGACACACAGGGAAGCAAGGGAAACGTCTGCCAACATCCTAAACCGCTTTTTTTTGCTCTTAGCACTTCTGTTTCGTAACAAAACAGTGCGCCAGTGGCTCTGAAAGAGCAACCCAGCTGCTTCCGCATGCCAGTCACAGGGAACCTGACCTGCTGCAGGACAAATGAGCCAGGTTGCCGTGCCAGGCCGGGTAATATTGTCGGTGCTCTGCACTACACCTGCCAACAAGCAGCTTTTAAGACTGATTAAATGTTTCGGTTTCACTTTAGTGGTTAATCTCAGCAGTCCTTTAGTTATTGTATGCTTCAAAGCCAGAGAGATAATCCCTTACTTATTCCCCTTGCTCTCCTTCCCAATCTGTGGTTTGTTAACACCAACTGCAGCAATGCACTGACAGGCAGGAAAGAATCCTGGGATCATCTCCCAGGCAGCTGCCCACGTTCTTGGGAGGTCCCCTCTCAGAGCCAGAAGATGGCTTGATCCCCATGGGCTGTCCATGCAAAGCACTTTCACAACAATTAACCACGGAGCAACCAGGTGTTTCAGTCCAGTGAGAACAAGACTCAGGTTTTCCAAGCAAGCCATGGGATCCTGGCCCTGATTATTCACTCCGTCTTTTCATGCACAAAGTACAAACACAACAGCCCTCACCTCTAGTGCTGCAACTGATTTACCCCAGAGGACAATCTCTCCCTCTCCATTTGCTCCTACAGATGCTCTATACGCACAGAAACGAGGCACTTTTTGTGCTTCTCCATCTGAAATGTCAGTAGTTCTTCCAAGAGTTATCCAAACCCATGAGCTTCTCAGAGCGAGCAGAAACCATGCTCTGTGAATATGCCATTAACTGACAAACATTGAACAAAGTCGTGGTAACTCACAGCTGCAAAGAGTGGAAGCTAGAGCAGCGTTTTGTAACTTCTACAAACTCGAGCCAGCTAAAGTGTTCGCTGCTGGGCTAAAGCACCAGAGGATCACCTAGATTAGGACATCGTGCTTCCCAGGACCAACGTTCAGGAACTGGGACAAAACAAACCTCTTTCAGGCAAGAGAAAACACATGCTGAACGCATTCATGCAGCTGAGAAAGTGTGTCCTTCAGCATCACAAGACACCTCTGCTGAACCAAGGCCGACAGAAGCCTTTTAACATGTCGCACGCTTCTCTTGAGTTCCCCCACGTACTCTTGGAGTGACTTACGAAGCTGACGGTATTTCTGTGGCTCCATCTTGGCTTCTCGTACCATACTATAAATTTTACACCTGTCTCGGGAAGCAGTGAGCACCTCCTGCCAAATCCCAAGAGCCCTCAAGCACTGGCTGCTCGAGTCCTGATGTTGGGAAGTGCCAGATGCAGATGGGTAGAGGGCAACACAGGAAAAGGGTCCACGGCAAGACGATGGAGAAGCCGTATACGGGACAGAGGTGCGTAAGAGACCACGAGCACTGGAAAGCATCTAATGGAGACACACGTTCCCCATGTTACACTTCAAACACTGCCTGGGAATAAAACTTCACACATACATACGCACACTGTGATGGAGAGTCAGCATTTTTCCTTCTTCCACTCAGCAACTCCCAGCAAAACAGGTTTCCAAAGTCTCTTTCCTCTTTGTAGGGTTAACTTCAACAATCCCCTAATCACCAGCTATTTTTCACTCTTATTTGAGGTGAAGCTGGGATAGGAGAGGTGCAGCTGGAGAGGGCAGTAAGCTGGCTGGGACAATGGGGGATGACAGTAGATGACTGTCACAGGGTGGGTGCTGGGTGGAAAACACCGTGCTGACACCAGGGTCCCCCAGGGATGGACCAGCACAGCGACACAGGACACGCAGAAGGACTCAGCAGCCTTTGCCTCTTATCTGCTCATCTCTAAGCACTGAAACGTGCAGGTTTTTGAACGGAAACATTTTAGGAGTAGTTTACAAAGCAAACTTAATGCTACTCTGCTTAGAAAGGGCTCTGTTTTGAAGGACACAGTGCGCACCACACAGCACCCAGCACTTACCTGTGTCATGGTGAACCACCAGGGACCCGGAATGATCCCCGGTCTTCAGCGGGTGAAACTCCACTGTCACTTGCGTGGCATCACCAATCCCAAGGGTGCCAATGGAGACGTCGACAGAGAAAGGGCTGCAACACAAAGAGAGAGATCAGGACTATGGTGGGAGATTTGGGGACTACATTCCTTTTGCAGTATAGCTCAATTCAGCTCACTTGTGCAAGAAAGGAGCAAACAAACCACAGCCAGGACAAGAAAAACACAACACAGGATTAGAAACAGAGCTACTGATCTCCCGTCCGCAGACATCCAGCCCTCAGAAGATCCGATGGTACAGACTGACCTATATGGTATAGAATGACCTATACCGTATCCTATGGTATAGAAAGCTCCTACACCGAGACCTCTGGGAACAAGCAACTCTCAACTAATTACCAGCCAACTGAACCGGTTGCCTTGCAGATGTGGTGTCAACAAGGCATTACCCTCTCCAGTGCAGCAAACTGGAAAACTGGTGACTGCCTTCTGAGACCAGAAGGAACAGTACAGCCTGTCCACAACACAACTCATGTCAGGCCAGTTTGATCAGGGGACCACCGGAATACCACGTGTTTGTGGCCCCCAGAGAACGGGTGGATTTAGCTGACTGTGGTGTGTAACCATTGCAGAAGGTACTTACGATGACGTGGTTGCAAGCTGGCTACTAACATTCTAGCACTGTCCAGAAAATCTGGGAGAGAAAGCTCTAGAAGGAAAAAGGCCTCCAACCTGTGCACCAGGTATTTGCTGCACCTTTTGCCTGTGCCCTCGTCAGCATTCTGGTCTGGGGCTGCAGTGCCCTTCTGAAGCCACTGCCTGCCCATCTCAGGAGCCCATTCTACTTCAGAATATCTGGTTCTAGGGACCAGATCAATGCTACTGAAAAGAAAGTTCCTGGAGCACACAGTGTTACTGTCAGGGCCTCAACACCAATCGCTTTGATCTACGATTCTGACTGCACTTGCTAATATCGACGCGGCTTGCTGATAAATTCTCGGATGTCTGTCTCCACCAGCTCATAGCTGACCGTTTCCTAACACTGTATGTGGTCTGCATGGCCTGAGCTCCTGGAGCTGCCACCCTGCCGTGCGGTACCTCGCACAGCCCAAGGGCAGTCACGCTGCCTTCCTGCATTCTGCCGCTCCCTCTAACAGAATCAGCCTGCTAAATGCCCGCGCTGGAGACGCACCATTGCAGCACAAAACTTTGCTGCAGCTGGCAGTGTCATACCAAAGGTTTGCATCATGCTTTAAAACACCGCAAGCAACTGCAAAACCCACATGTCCTGCCCGTTTCCAGCTACGGCAGCAACGCAGCAGCTCAGATGCTCTGGTCCCTTTTTGGTACGGTTACCAGCTACGCATCACGCAGCAACGCTTTGCACAAGCAAGACGTTGAGCTCCTTTACCTCTCCGTGCTGATGCGGTATCGAGCCTCCCGATCACCAACGTTGCGAAACCAGCAGAGTCTTCTGGGTGCTGTGCTTCACTGGGCAGACGGAGAAGTTCAGCTGGTCAGGGAAGTCCAGGATAGCTCGCGCACCTATGGCTCGGATGGGCACAATAAACTTCTCTCTTTCTGTGATGCAGGTGAGCTGGTGGAAATAATCCTGCAGGGAAAGAAACAATCTCAGCAGATGAAAACTGCTGTTTCTATGACTCCAACAGTTACATTCAATAAGGCAATAGTACTTTTCACCTTAAGGACCTTTCACGCCGTGA